>NC_142461.1:65185606-65488636 GCF_049115385.1 Moschus berezovskii
AGGAATAAGAACAAATAATATGGAATGTGTATTATGCATTAGAAGATTCCAGATTTCTAAGCATCCAAAATGTTGAGGGCATGATGGATCAGAACTGGGAGCCCTCCCGGCCTCTCGGGGATGGGAGCCCAGGACTGTCCTGTCCACGTGGGAGTGAGGATGCCAATGGAGAAGTGCCAGGGCCTCCAGGGACAGAGCGGAGCCTGTCTGAACACCCACTGGCTCCTGGAGCCATCTGCCAGAAACTGCCAGTAAGAGGTCCCTGCCTGCAGCCAAGCCGTGGCACTCACCTCCATCTACACCGCGCACACTCGAGCGGCAGAGGGCAGCCGAGTCTTCACCACCTCCGCTCCTCACTTTCTGCCTGCTGTCCCTGCCCTCAATGAGAAGCTGAGAGTTTGGCTTCTCAAGAGCCTGACTTACAGAAAAATAAGAGAACTTCCCTCTGTGCAAATGACTGCCAAATAATCTGCTCTGAGGGGGTTTCTGCTGTGACTTGTCTAAGTCTGCAGGGGCTTGTCCAAGAGGAGACAGAGGCAGTGTTGGCCAGAAATGAGATGCACGAGGAACAAGCAGTCAGGAAGCAGGGGGCACCCCGGGGCTTTCACCCTCCAGTGTTCACAGAACATCTGTGACCGCACAAGTAGATATAGGTAGACAAAAACTTAGGAGACTATAAGACATGTTTAATAAAAAATTTCTCAAAACAACATCAACATTTTAGGAAAGCACCTAAGGGCATTTCTAAATTTATCAAGATCAAAGGAATCTAATCATTCCTTTGTTCAGCAGGGTTTCCACAAGGGCAGGAATGCAAGAACAATGAGTACTTCCTGTGCACACAGATGCTATGACCTTTGTAAGGTCCTGAGAAACAGGATTTCATGCGCTACTTCACAAGTTCTCAATAAGAGCCTAGGGGAGAAAACTGAAACCTACCAACCTGACTTTTAAATCCCACCCACACACCCAGGCCAGCTCTCCATTCCCCCACCTTCTCTGAGGGCAAGGACGTGAGCCGATCTGCATCTTAGCTCTTAACACTGACATCTGCCACCCTCAGGTGGCAGGAGACAAGGGGCTCAGCAGTAACTGAACTCTGCAAATCACCAGAAACTGCAGATCCTCACAGACCAACCAGGCAATGGCAAGAGGACAAAAATAGCTCCCATTCACCCACCCTGAGCCCCCTAAACCTGCTCACAGCCACAAGCACCATCATCCTAGCTCCTACGGAGTCACCAGAGTGAAAACTGGAAAGAAAGTGACATAGAACTGAGCCTCTGGCTCAAGCAGGCTTCTGTTACTTCCGCCAAACAGGTCTATCAGCTCGGCTATGAACCCTCTCCAAGCACCCTCCAATGCAGAGGTGCCAACAGTGCTTCCACACACTGTCATTCCGCTCTTTCCCGACACGCACTCCTTAACCCCCGACGGGATCAGACACGGCCAGTACTCTCTCCAGCTCCGCAGTACTAAGGCAGAGGCGGCTCTCTAGACAGAGCAAAGCTTCCCAGCCAACCCGTCAGTCGCACGGCACTTCAGAGCTGCACTCAGTTGATGGGCTGGTTCCAATGCACAGGAGGATGCTAAGATCTCCCACCATCAGGAACTGTTCCTGAGGGCCAGCCGTCAGCAGGGCCACCTCAGCAGGACCCCCACGGCCCCCAGCCCACTTCAGCGTAACCACCTTCCCGCTGGTCCATCCAGACTCCCCACACACTCGGCTCTCTGCCAGCTCCTCGATGACTCGCACCTGCTGCCACTCCCCCTTACTCCCTGCCCCATGCCCCTCCCCCCTCCCCCGGCTCAGGTGAGCAGAGCAGGGTGAGCCTCACAGTTGCCTGGGGATGAAGACAGGAAAGGAGATGCATGCTTGACAGGCATCTTTTCTGTCAGGGCTAATTCATTTCAATTTCCATATTTACCACTATGTCAGGACCTGAATAAAATTTCCTTTTAGCTTGAGATTCAAATGCATTTTAAGAAAGTCTCCTCAGTACCAGAAGACACAAAGGTAATGGAATATTTTCAACAACCTAGTTCTAAAATCTAGAAAACATCTCTGCGACCAGAAACACAACTGTAACGTTCTACCTGCAGGGTCGTCAGTGTGCTGAAAACACAATATCCAGTCCGGCACGTCCTGGGTCAAGTCCACAATCTCAGCCTAAGGGCTACAGGAGGTAGCCAACAAGAAGGGCCAACTCCCTTTCCTTCAGCAAAACTGTTTGGTGTGAAGTAGTTTCCAACCTCTACAGGTCCCGGGAACAGCGCAGGAAGAAAACCCTCTCCAGTCAGACACAAGTGTGTGACCGCCTGAGCTGACTCTGTTACAGGGAACCCACGACAGTCTAGACCAAGGAGTTTTAAAGATCTTAAAACTTCATGTTTTTTTATGGAGAACAGCAGACATTAACACTCAATTAAGTTCTGGTTTCTGCGGGGCAGGAAACCAAAACCAAATTCCAGGAGGTATACTTTAACATCAGCCCTTGATAACAGGAATTAATGACAACTTCCCAACACGGTTTCCAGATCACCCTCATTCCCCACGGCAACCGAGGTTTACTTTACACATTCCAAAGTTTTAAAGCCAAAAGAGTATTTTTCTGGGTGTTTAAATTCTTTTCTCTGTTTTCTATAATGAGCATATACCACCTTAACATCCAGAACTTTCTGTACAGGTGGAAAGTAACAAGGAAATTCAAAAGAACCCCTTTAAACTAACACAAAACCCTAACATTCTCTCAATATCTGCATTTAGTTTCAGATGTGAATCCCCCTAACCCCATTCCCTATTTCTACTCTGGTATTTTTTCCTTCAGTACAAAATCTAAGTTTATTCAGCTTACATTAAAAAGAAATGGAGCGTTCATCTAAAGAGGTGCCCAGAAACTACTGTGCTCTCCTTCAGTTCCTGAGTCAACATGGCCTTCAGCCCCATGTGGTCCAGGAAGAAGTGTGGGTGCCTGGAGGAAATGCCTCAGGGTCTCTGCAACCCTCCCCACCCCTTCCAGACCAAAAAGTGACAGGTGTGTGAGGGCCATGTAGACATGCTTCCTGAAGGGAGGCTGGGCTGAAAACACATGCCAGGCAACTGACTTTTCTGTAGTTCTTCTCAAGGTCTATCTTACCTTGATGTAAACTTGAAGTGTTAAGACAGCCAGTCCAGCAAAAAGTCAAAAGTATGGGAAGCATCTGAAAATCCTCTGTATTCTAAAAACTTCTCTTTAGTAGTCATTAATCTAGCTAAATCCCCGATTTCCAGGCAATGCACAGAAAGGTACAATTTCTCTAGCAGGCATTCAAGGACACTCACCCTGACACCAGCGAGAGAAGTAACCTTCGCCAGGCCGATGATGACCACCAGGGACAGCCCACCCAAGGGGGCGTTGTGAATAGTCACAACCACTAGGTGGAGCCAAGAGCTCGGAGGAAACCACAGGGAAAGGTATTGCCACTGTTAGGAATCCACAACTTCAACTGAATCAGGGAAAGTAAAAGACTGTATTGTGTTGCTTGGGCAAAAATGTAGTGTAATTAGCCCTTCCAGGTGGACGGACATGTAGCTGCTTTTTCACGGAACTGAAGTCTAAACCAGGTGAGCTTTTCACCCACCAGTGCAGGACTGGCTCCAGCAGAAGTGGACTCTGGGATGGACGGCTGGGCGCCTAGCCTTGGGTCACAGGCACAGTGGCCATCCCTCAGAGCTCAGTCGTCAGCAAACACTTCTGCTTCAAGGTGGCTTCTCCAGCTGAGGCTGAAGCAGAGCTGATGGGAAGAAAGAATGTGTTATTCAGTTTCTGGAAAATGAAAAGACAACCCTCCCACAAGAGAGCAACATGCATCTCCCCACCAGTGTCCCATAGTGCAAGGGGGACTGCCTTGTAAACCTAATTCAGCAATTTCACACAAGGTCATTTTCTAGATAACCAATGCTTTTTTCATCTTGAAATGGACTCTAAAAGACATTGATCTCCCCTACTTCCCTGAACAAAATACACTAAACAGATACCTAGTTTCTTGCTGAGTCAGGGCTGTTACTAGAACATGGACAAAGTGGTGAGCAGGATGGCTACATGCTCAGGAAGCAGCAGGGTAGGGGGTCCTGTGCTCATGGCCCAGCACCTGCAGCTGGGTCTGAGCTCCAGGACCACCACCTCTGCTTGTTGGAGCTAAAGGAAGAGTGAAAGTACTTGGTCTTTGGGACTTCCCTGAGGGTCTAGTGATTAAAACTCTCCTGGCTGGGGAACTAAGATCCCTCCTGCTACATGGTACAGCCAATAAATAAATATTTTTTTAAAGTTCGTGGGCTCTGCCTGAGGTGAAGAGCCTGGATGGAGGTGAAGAGACGTAACAGCACCTTCTTCGGTTTCACAAAAACTGAAAGGACACAGATTAATGTCAGAAGCACTAGCAAGACATATAAATGAAAAAGCAGTCAGCAGTCACTTGAACCCCCTTCTCCTACCCGACAGAGACAACACTGCCAACTGGTTTCTCCTGGTGTTTCCCTTCATGTTTTGGATCTCGGCTTCTCAAAGTGGTCCCTGGAACTTGTCATAAATGCAAGTTCTCAGGCCCTGCTTCAGGCTCCTTGAACCAGAGACTCAGGGCAGCCCAGTGCCTGTACTCTAAGCTGCCCTCTGGTGCTGCTCCCTACAGCGTCCTGACTACCCGAAGGCATGTGGTTCCACAATGACGCCCTGCCCCATGGTCCTCCCTTCCTATCTTTTCAACACAGTTTTGGAACAACTGTGATCATGTTAACATTCAAGGCTTGCTACAATTACATAAATATTTTCACAACTCAGTCTAAGTGTATTATATTTCCTCCCTTACATAATCTGTTTTCCCTGGACTGAGTAACTACCTTGTTTTTCACTGTAACTGCTTGTTCAGTGTCCAGTACTTAGTTTCTAACAATTTATCCTTAACTTCGGGAGTTGGTGATGGACAGGGAGGCCTGGCGTGCTGTGATTCATGGGGTCGCGGAGAGTCGGACACGACTGAGCGACTGAACTGAACTGAACTGAACTGATCCTTAACCTTGCAAACACACCATGGTTCTGTTCTCATATAATTTTTCTTTAATTTAGGGGTGGGTAATTCTGTGTTTTGTCATTTTCCCTTGGCAATATCCTTCCTGGAATGCTATGTCCTCTTCAAATCTGCACTCCCTTCTAGGCCTGCTTCACTTTCCTCCTGGTAAATTCTTGCACCTGTTTCCCGGATCCCATGGTTTCTTTCTGGGATAGTCATTCTGGTTTTTTTTTTTTTTTTTAAACCTTCTATTTATTTTCAAATTTTAAACTTTTTATTTTGTATTGGGGTACAGCCAATTATAATCACTCTATTTTGATGGAACACATCCTCCACCTAAGTAGCTTCCTGACAAAAGCCACCTTAAAAGCATACATTTTAGAGGAATTCCATGTTGTAAAATTTCTTCTTCTTTTTTTTTGGCTCTGTCATGTGACATGTGGGAGAACTTAGTTCCCTGACCAGGGACTGAACTTAGGCCCCGGCAGTGAAAGCACTGAGTCCTAACCACTGAACCACCAGGGAACTCCTGAAAATGTCATTTTAATCTCATGCTGTATTGATAGTTTGGGTATAAAATACGAGATGGAAACGATTCTTCTCCAGATTCTGCAGGCACTGCTCTATTGATTATCTCCTAGCTTCAGTAAAGTCTGCTATCATCTGATCACCAGTCCTTTGTAAGTACTCTTTTCCTGCCCTCGCTGAAGACCTACATCCTCTCTTAAATTTGATATTCTGAAATCTCATAATGTTCCGTGGTGTCATCTATTTTCATTGTGTTACTGGATACCCACTGAGCTCCTTTAATCTAAAACTCAAGTACTTATGTTCTGGAAAAACCTTGATTCCTTTATGTTTTTGTCACTTTCATTTACTCTGTCCTTTCTTCTGGCTCTCCAGTGATTCACATATTGGACTTCCTAGACCAGTCCTCGAATTTTCTCTTCTGTCTCAATTTCCAGCTTTTTATTCTACTTTTTTGGAGACTTCCTGAATCTTATCTTTCATGCATTCTTTGGAACTTATTTTTAACTTGGTTAATAATTTCTGGGAATACTTTCTTCTTTTCTGTTCCTCTTAATCTCCTGCTGTTGTTGAGTGAATACAGTATCTTCTTTCTCACACTATCATTTTACAAAATTTTTGATACGTTCCTTTATTTCCTCCTTGTTGCCTTTTCAAGCTGAACTGCTTTGGTCTTTCCTCACATACCTGATAACTTTGGCTCTCTTCATATTTAAGAGGGAAACAGTCTGTTCACACTTGAGCACGAGGCACCGGAATGCTGTCTGGAAGCTGTGTATGTGTGGGCAAAACCCATTAACTACAGATTTCCTGGGATCCACACGTATCAGTCTCTCTGAGTCAGTCAGGTTCTCTAGAGTGTAAGCCTCTGAAGTAAGTTCTCATCTGAGACTTTTACATGTGACCCACAGCATTCTGGAAGCTAGAAACTGAACAACAATTGGGGGTTTCACGCATTGGCATGCAGGCACTGAGTTAACCTCTGTATTCAGCTCTTCGGGGCCTTCCTCCCAATAGGGTCGCCAAATCCAGGGCCCTGCCTGCTCAGCTCCTCCAGAGGGAAGCCTCCAGAATCAGGGCAGTGTCAGCAGCGTGGGGAGGGGGAATTCTAAATGGGTCCAGATGCTTTCAACCAAGTTTCAGGTTCTCAGCTCCACCTGGCCCATCTTCATGATATTTGGTTCCTCTACCTCCTGAGACTCCTCAGAGCTACAGTGAGAACGTGCTTCTTACTTTTCCAGTTTCCATTCCCTCCCCATTTCAGGCTTAGACCTCAGTTTTCTCCTGTCAGTCTATTTACCACTCCTCTGTCATTTCACTGCTCCCCAAACTTATTCGTTCTCTCAACTACCGTTGTCTCCTCTCCTGTTTTAAGCCTTTAAAATAAGATTTACACAGTGCACACCCCCACCAAATCTGAATCCTCAGAGATGCAACGCCAGCACCATTCTTTTAAACACATTACTGATTATAACATTCACATGCTGAAGTGCACAAAGCAGCAGGAGTTTGTAGAATGAGGAACCCTCACACGCTAGCCACACCTGTATCATCAGCACACAGATCAGGAAACAGAACGTCACTAGGGTTCTGAAATCAGCTACCTCGAGAGGAATCATTGCTAGGTTTGTCGAGAGCTGGGCCTCTTTCTGAACTTTACTTTGCTCACCATTATTGTGGTACAGACACTATAAGACAACCCCCAGTGACCCAAACTTCCTGGCACTCTTACGTGACTTTCTCCCCTGAGCACTGCAGGCCCTGTGATTTGTTTTAACCAACAGACTAGAGCAGAAGTAACCGCTTCTCACCCCTGGGATTACAGTACAGAAGGGGACTTTCGGGTGGTGGGCAAGTGTCCCAGTGCCTTCCTGGTTTGCTGGCTCTTTGAAAATAAAGGCTCCATGGCAAGTCCTGAGGGCAGCCTTTGGCTTCAAGTCAGCTAAAAATGGAGGCCCTTGGCCTGTAGCCCCTCAGGAACTGAATCTTGTCAGCAGAGCCTCCTCCATCTGATCCTTCAGCTGAGAGCCCAGCTCTGGTCAACTCCCCGACTGGCACTTGGGAGAGTCTCTTCAGCAGAGGACACAGCTAAGTTGTATCTACAGCTAAGTTGTATCCCTGACCCACAGGGATGAGGTTACAGAAACCTGTGCTGTTTTAAGATGCTAAGTGTGTGGTAATCTGTTACACAGCAATAAACACTTAAGATAACTCAGTATAAGCAACTCATCAGTGTTTCTCTGCCACAGTTAGTTCGTTAGTTTTCACTGCTCTAGTCTAGTATTTATCTAGTTGACTGCTAATGGGTTTTTTTTTTAAGTTTTCAATTTTGACTATGATGAATACAGTTGCTATAAACATTTTTGTACATACCTTTAATGGATGCATATTTGTATTTCTATTGATTATGCATGTAAGAGTATTTTCAGCTTTCATAGATACTGCCAAATCTACGTGCAACACAGTTATTTAAATTTATAGAGTTTCTGTTGCCCTATGACTTTATCTCTACTTGGTACTACATGTCTCTTTCTCTTGAGCCATTTTAGGTGTATGGAGTGGTATCACAGTGGCTTGAATTTGTATTTCTCAATGACCTGGTCAAGGTGTACATCATCTAATGGTTTACTGGCCATCTGGATATCCTTCTTGTGAACTGCTTTTCAACTCTTTTGCCAATTTTTCTATTGAGCTGCATTTTTCTTGTTGATTCACAAGAGCTCTTTATATATTCTGGATCAGTCCTTTGTGAGAGAGACAGAGTCAGAGAGAGGGGGAAGTGGCAGCTGTCTTCTCTACTGCGTGGCTTCTTTTTTGAGTGCTTGAAATTGTATCTGTTGATAAATAGAAGCTTTTTTGATATAATCCAAGCTGTCAATTTTTTCCTGAATGAGTACAGCATTTTATGACTTGTTGAAAAAATCTTTGCTTATTTCAAGGCCACAAGGATGTGTACTTATATTTTTTGCTAAAACCTTTATTTATGGACATTGCAGATTTTCAGTGCATTTACAGTAGATTTTGGTGTGCAGTATGAGGCTGGGTCAAGGTTAATTTTTTCCCAAAAGGATATTTAACTTGTCAGGCTGACTGACTGAGAGGCTACTCTTTCCCTTCTGCACTGCACCATCATTTTTCATAAATCAGGGAACTGTATTTGTGTGGGTTTGCTTCTGGACTCCAGTGTTTCACTGATTTACTGTCATGTTTTCCTCATTAAGATCCTGACATATTATACTAGCTTCAGGTGTACTATGTGTTATTTTTAATCTAGTTCCTTTATGATTATTTGACTTGGGAAGGAATGGAGACAAGGCCCTAATGTCATCTGTGACTTAACATTTGGAAGTCTATAAGCACTCACATTTTACTGTGTAAACTCAATTACAGAGAATTATAACCTGGCTCTCTGCAGGTAATCTCTACTTTAACAGAGGGTACTAGTCACATAAATGTTTAGGGAAACAGTTCCCACATCCATCTGGTTCACAGCTCTCTTCACTGCCAGTTAGAAGTAATCCCTGGTACCTAATATTCAATCAGGGGCTTCCCTGGTGGCTCAGAGGTTTAAGCATCTGCCTCCAATGAGGGAGACCCGGGTTCGATCCCTGGGTCGGGAAGATCCCCTGGAGAAGGAAATGGTAACCCACTCCAGTATTCTTGCCTGGAGAATCCCGTGGACAGAGAAGCCTGGTAGGCTACAGTCCACAGGGTCGCAAAGAGTCGGACACGACTGAGCGACGGAACGGAATATTCAATCAGTATTTGCTGAGTAAACAATTATATTAAAGACTATAGAGGTAAGACAACAATTTTAAAATGAACCATGAATTTCTCTCAAATTAACCATCTCTAGTAACTTTTCCTTTATAATTAGGAATATTTTTTTTCTCTCTAAAGCATCTACTACAACTGATCTGCATTCTCAACACCAGGAAGATGTGAGAAACAGCAAAAACACCCATGAAAAAGTCAGAGGTAAGAAATGAAGGAAAAATCTTTTGCAAAACAGGCACAGTCTTGGTCCTAACAAAAGCTGAAGAATTACATGCTGAACGAAAGCTCTCCTGAGTTCAGTTTTGGTTTATGGCAAGCAATATGCTAAAATGATCTTGCAACAAGCAGGCTTCACTGAAAGCTATACCAGAGCCCTCACCTTGGGAATCCCCTGCCCTACCCTCATCTGCACCTCTTCCTCTGTATTGATGGACAACACAACAGTAAAGCATGATAGGAAAAGAAATCAATTTTAAAACAAATATAAAATTTTAAAGATAGACCTATTAACATCTTTATCTAACAAAGACTTCCAATTAAAAAAAAATAAGGTCTACTTCATAATTTCATAGAAAACTGCTACTGACAAGAAAAAAGAAAAAACACTAAATAATTAACAGAGGAAGAGATTTATTCCATTTCAATTAAGTTCGGTTAAAGAAGAATGGACATTATTGCTTTAAATACAATTAATTTTATTACTTTTTTTCTCCTAACAGATGCCTAAGAAGTGCAACTGAGAAATAATTCCTCACCTGGTCACGGCATCCACCAAGAATGGCGCTGGGGGAGAGATGAGCTCTCTGCTACCCAGCCCTTCCTTCCCAGTCAGGGAAAACCCATTTCCTGCAAGCCCATTAGGAAGGACAGTGCTCTGCTGAGAAAGACACACAAGACATCTGAGAGAAGGTGATCACACCTCCCTGACAGCCAGCACTTCAGCTCCAAGCCATCTTCTCCAATAATTATTGTAATGGGGAGGATGTTTATGATCACAGTTGCTTTTTTTTTTTTTTTGTTATGAAGGATGCTTTTATCATCCTTCACATCATATTTTTATTTTTGTTAGCACCCTTACACATTTACAAACAGAAAAGTTAAATCACTAGTTTGAAGCCAGTAAGTTTAATTAAAAGAGCTCTGATGATGACCCCAGGTTTCCAAAGAAAAATAAGAACCTGGTACTCCTTCAGGCCTCATTCTGTAAGGGGAACAGAAAAAAAAATTCTAAATATCATTAACTCACTGGCACAATCCAACGGGGTGTGATCATTGATGTTGAAGACACCTGAAAAAAATGTATATACACATGTCTTTATTTTTAGGAAAGACTGAATTTTTATAATTATACTCATACTGCTTTCTTCTGCTATCAAATGCATGGGTGGGTGGAAGGGTGGAATCTGAATGCTACTACTACCTTCAGGTCATTCACTAACGATTTCCCCAATCCCTAGCATTCAATTTAACATTTATTTTCTGAAATTTCATTTCGGTTCATTACAAATAATCACAGCCTTCTTGAACAGAGGACTGTGACTAATTCAAATGGAACAGCAAAAAAGAAAGTACACAAAAAAAATCTGTCTCTATACAGTCCATTTTCTAATTATGCATGCAGCCAACAGAATAAAAACACTCACACTACTACTGACTCACAGGGCCTTTGTTATAGTCTGTTTAATGTTTGATTTTCTAGATCTCACGTTTATGTGTAGAACAGTCATCTAATGAACTCCCAACTCTCCCTGTTCTATGGAAATTCAGACTAGCCCTTGCATTGGTGACATTCTGATAAGAAAAAATTAATATAAGTCCAGGTCTTAGTACTTTAGGTAACTACCAAAAGAATAAAAATACAAAATAAAGGGACTTCCCTGGTGGGCCAGTGGCTAAGACTCCACGTTTCCAATGCAAGGGGCCCAGGTTCTATCCCTGGTGAGGAAACTAGATCCTGCATGCCACAACTACGACAAGGCACAGCCAAATTAACAAAAAGTAAATATTTCTAAAATATATAAAATATGACTTTCCCACCAATATTAAGAAATGAACTTTTAACCATAGAAAATAAAACAGAGAGAAAAGAAGTACAGTAAAAGTAAACACAAAATGGTTTGGCAGAAAGAAGTCCTATAATAACAACAATTACAGTAAATATAAGTGTATTTAAACTCAATCAAAGCATAGAGACTTTTGAATAAGATCTAAATAAAAAACAAGATTCAACAAAATGCTGTTCACAAAAGGTCCACTTAAAACAAACAGATCCAAAATAACTGAAAATAAATTAATAGAAAATTCTATTTAAGGCAATTCAAACTTAAAGCTATGTTGTCAAATTTTTATCAATCAAAAGGGAAATTAAAAGAGGAAAAAAGGGGCAAAGAAGGACACTTTAAAGTGTTAAAAGGAGCTCAAGAAAGTATAATTACAATCAACAAACATGCATCTATCTTCAAAATATACACAAAATTGAAAGATCCAACAATAGGTTAAGAAATGGATTAACCAATAATTTCAGACAGAGATACTAAACACAACCCAGAAATTGACAGAATATTTGAGAGAATCAGAATGACTACTGAAAAGAACTCAGCAAGTTTCCTAAACACAAAATCAACTTACGAATTCAATAGTAAAAAATTAAATACCATTCACAACATCAACAAAACTATAAAGCATTTAGGATTTAACCTAACAAAGAACAGAGAAGACTTGCAGAGGCCATTACAGACTCTTCTCTGTTAAGTCCTAAATACTTTAATGGGTAAAAAATCTTACTAGCAAAAAACCCATAAAGGGTCTGGAAATAACAAAGATAGGAAAACATAAAATTTATATTGGGGAGACTATAACTACATAACTTTTAGGAGAAACAGGAAATCTTGGATGAGAAAAACATATACTCTTGGCCAAGAAGATAATCACAAATATATCAGTTCTTTCCTCAAGTTAATTTATGGATTTAATACAATCATAATTAAAACTTCAAAGGCTTTCAAGGGAGTGAAACTTGACAACCTTATTCTAAAAACCATGTGAAAGAACTAACAATCAAAAACAGCAAAATATCATCAAAATAATGACGCTGGACTGGCCTCATCACATATCAAAATCACTTAAAAAGCTCAATTTATTAGAAGAGTATTACAGTTCTAATAACTATAAATTAGTAAGCGTAGTAGGATAGCTTATATGCAGAATCTAAAATGCATCATATTCTACATTTTTATTTAAAACAAAGAGAACATTCTAAATTTGCAGGGAAGTAAAAATATACTAGTGATAGAAAATGCTTTTAATGAAATTCATTTTCATCACTGTATCACCCACCCACCTTCGAGAAAGTGTAGACACACAATAAGTGTTCTGAGCTGGTCCCTAAGGATTCCTTCTTCAGCTTCAGGCTATCTTTCATTAGTCTTAGAAGTCACCTCTTTTATCTGGTTAAAGGATTATTGTGGCCCAATACCACCAACATCCCTTGTATTTTCTGTCTGTGCATCTGGTAAAGTCTCTCTTTGTACTGGTATCAGTAGGTGGTTCCTGGCCTACATCTGAACCCCCGGAAACTGTCAGAAATGCAGCTTCTCAGGCTCCACTCCCCACACACACCATATCAGAAACTCCGAGAGTGGAGACCAGTGGTCTGTGCTTTCTTACACTCTCCAGTGATGCACACACACACCTGTACTTCCAAGCCTTCAGGTGATGTCACAGCAGTCCCAGTACACGAGTCATTAGGCACTAAATGAGGCTTCCGTGTACCTTCCATCCCAACTAGTCTCCATGTCTCTGGAGGGAAGGGACTGTTTCTTATTTGTATCATGCTCACAGCTGGACATGACTTAGCATGCACACACAGTACTTAACATAGTATCTCCCAAACTCAAAGATCAATGTGCTTAATATCAACCATTCTCATGATTCCATCTTTCTGTAAATGTTTTACTTTTAAATTAAAATTCTTTATTGTCTGAACTCTTTAGAAGCTGGTTTACCCCCACATGTTCCTCTCATGCTGTTTAATACGATGATGTTACAAAAGAGCTTCCCTGGTAGCTCAGCTGGTAAAGAACCCTCCTGTAATGTAAGAGACCCCAGTTCAATTCCTGGGTTGGCAGGATCCCCTGGAGGAGGGATAGGCTACCCACTTTAGTATTCTTGGGCTTCCCTAGTGGCTCAGATGGTAAAGAATCTGCCTGCAATGTGGGAGACCTGGGTTCAATCCCTGGGTTGGGAAGATCCCCTGGTGAAGGGAATGGCTACCCATTCCGGTATTCTTGCCTGGAAAATTCCATGGATAGAGGAGCCTGGTAGGTTATAGTCTATGGGGTTGCAAAGAGTCAGATACAACTGAGTGACTTTCACTTTAGTTACAAATAGGCTCACAGTTAACATGTGGTTATGTAATGACACATAGATTCAAGTTGGCAGAACTTAGTATAGAAAAGCAATGCTACGTGGTTACTGAAATATAAATTCATGAAATGAAAAGTCTTACTAAATTAAAGACAAGGTAAAAATTGGAATCTAGCAGGAACAATTTCAAACAGAAATAACTTTCCATCTTCCTGTTTTAAAGCATCTTTACCTGAGGTGTGGTTGTGTGGTCAAGGAGATTCTCAGTTAGAGACAACAGCAAGGCATCCAGTTCATCTGTAGCATCCTGTGGAAGACAAGATACACAGATGTCAAATGACCCATTAATCACCAAACAGTTTCTTCCATATCCTTGCAGTGTATAATTTGGACCCATGCCTGGCTGGTGTTAATCTTGAAACAAATGGGGACATTCAGGAGCCACAGTTATCAGTGATTTCACTTGTGCTGGAGGGAACCTAGCCAACAGTCAGAACTTTAAAACACTCAAGGGTTTTGTGAATTTTTATACAGTTATTCCTTCTGGTAAGGCAAGACTTGGGTAGGGTTTAGGACTGTCCTGGCTCTCAGCTCTTGAACTAGAGAACAGAGGTAAAAGGTTCAGCCAGCAAGGAGCCAGCAAGTAAGGAGAGGCCTGAACTCCCAGTGCTTCTTTATTCACACGTGTGGGTGCTCTAATGTTCACAAAGGAGTATAATGTAAATTTCCCCCATAAACATTATTTAATACTTTTGTCTAATCAATATTTGAAGCACCTTATACAAACAGAGTTCTGTACAGCAGTATGTGTATATGTGTTGGGGGGATGCATAGGAAGAATGTTAAAAGGGTAAAAGATGAGACTCCAGTCTGGAAATAAGAGTAGTAAGTACCCAGGGTGTACCCTTTACTTATACATTTGTGTCTGTCTGTCCTCAGGCCATGGTACATGTCCAGTTCAGTGTTAACTGAATTTTAATAGCACATATGAAGTAACTGTCCTCTCCCTTCTCATATCTCCCTCCTCCTATCCCACTCCTTCTTACCCTGTGTGACCTGGTGAGCCCCGAAAGAGCCTGTGCATATCTCCACCACAACGTATTAAAATTCTCTCTCCAACTGTACTATGAAGCAGTTTGAAAGAAGAGGCTACGCATGTCTCAGTCATTTTTTAATTTTCAAAGTCTAGCATCCTATCCTGGTACACAATATGCGATAAATTTGGGGGATAAATGTCCTTCTCTGTTCCAAAACATGTCTGAGGTTCCACCTAATGATTTTCAATGATCAAACATGTCAATATATCATTTTAGGATTTTAATTAGCAGAAAGGAATCTCCGGATTAAAAATATTTTAGGTTCCTTTTTTAAAACCCCAAAGTTTTTTGACTAGTGGGAATACAGGTAATTGCTAATTTTTTTCTTTTTATATTTGGTAAATTTCTATGATAAATGTGCTTATGCAATATAAGAACAGATGGTAACTGTTCATTTACAAAAATAATTTGTTGTTTGAATTGCAAATTAAAACATTCCCAGGGCAATGAACTGGGTTTCTATGGTTTCTGAACTGGTATGGGTGTGTGGGGCTTCCCAGGTGACTCAGTGGTAAAGAATCCACCTGCAATGCAGGAGACGCAGGCTTGATCCTTGGGTCAGAAAGATCCCCTGGAGAAGGAAATGGGATAGCACTCCAGTTTTCTTGCCTAAAATATCCCATGGACAGAGGAACCTGGTGGGCGACAGTTTATGGGGTTGCAGGAAGCCTCGGACACAAGTTAGCAACTAAACAACAATGGGTGTGTGACAAGCGGATACAAGAAAGGTAGGATTTGAGATAAGCTGGTTATAATACAACACAATTTCAGAATGTTACCTGTGATCAGTCAATACTTATTTACTGCCTACTATGTGCAATGTTCTGTTTCAGACACTAGGGAAGTAGAGTCAGCATACAAAAACCAAAAATAGGAGATCATCTAAAAAAACAAAATAACAACAAATAACTCAAAAATGGAGACGAAACCCTGAGCTACTCTTGGGTTTGACAATAGGATTCTCCCTAGAGAAGTGAGGTTCAGTGCTTTTTTCACAGCTTAAGCTTTGGTGTCCATCAGAACTCACCAGATGTCCTGCATAACCAAGATTCAACTCAGCAGAATGTGAGGAGAAACCTTAAAAAGTGGCAGTAATTGTACCTTTAGAGCAGACCCACTTTCTGCAGGTGTGATTCTCATCAGAGCCAGAGAGTCTCCACGGACGGGCACAGTGTTGTCATTTAATTCAGCACTAGGAAGAGAAAGGTATGTTCACATCATGGAGGACTGATAGAGGTGACACAGGGGTCACAAGTAGCCTCTTCAAGAAGAAGAAGAAAAACAAACTCTTCAATAAGAAATTAATCCTGCTTTTCAACACACAAACTATCAAAAAGAAATATAAAAAAAAAATCCCATTTAAAATTGCATTAAAAATAATAAAATATCTAGGAATAAACCTAATCAAGGAGGTAAAAGACCTTTATTTTGAAAACTATATTCTGAAAACTGAAGAATCAATCTGAAGATGATGCAAAGAAATGGAAAGATATTCCATGTTCATGTGTTAGAAGAATTAATATTGCCAAATGTCCACACTATCCAAATCTATCTACAGATTTAATGCTGCTGCTGCTAAGTCACTTCAGTCGTGTCCGACTCTGTGCGACCCCATAGACGGAAGCCCACCAGGCTCCCCCGTCCCTGGGATTCTCCAGGCAAGAATACTGGAGTGGGTTGCCATTTCCTTGTGAAAGTGAAAGTGAAGTCGCTAGTCATGTCCAACCAGTAGCGACCCCATGGACTGCAGCCTACCAGGCTCCTCTGTCCATGCGATTTTCTAGGCAAGAGTACTGGAGTAGCTTGCCATTGCCTTCTCCGACAGATTTAATGCAAGCCCTATCAAAATGCCTATCAGGCCTTTTCAGAACTAGGACAAGTAATCCTAAGATTTAGATGGAAACGTTGTTGTTCAGTTGCTCAGTCTGATTCTTTGTGACCCCGTGGACTGCAGCATGCCAGTCTTCCCTGTCCTTCACCATCTCCCTGAGTTTGCTCAAACTAAGGTCCATCAAGTCAGTGATGCCATCCAACCATCTTGTCCTCTGTCATCCCCTTCTCCCCCTGCCTTCAATCTTTTTCAGCATCAGGGTCTTTTCCAATGAGTCAGTTCTCATCAGGTGACCAAAGTATTGGAGTTTCAGCTTCAGCATCAGTATTTCCAATGAATATTTAGGACTGATTTCTTTTAGGACTGACTGGTTGGATCTCCTTCCAGTCCAAGGGACTCTCAAGAGTCTTCTTCAACACCACAGTTCAAAAGCATCAATTCTCCAGCTCTCAGCTTTCTTTATGGTCCAACTCTCACATCCACACACGACTACTGGAAAAATCATAGCTTTGAGTATACGGAACTTTGTCAGTAAAGTAATGTCTCTGCTTTTTAATATGCTGTCTATGTTGGTCATAGCTTTTCTTCCAAGGAGCAAACATCTTATAATTTCACGGCTGCAGTCACCATCTGCAGTGATTTTGGAGTCCAAGAAAATAAAGCCTCTCACTGTTTCCCCATATACTTGCCATGAAGTGATAGGACTTCATGTGATCTTAGTTTTTTGAATGTTGAGTTTTAAGCCAGCTTTTTCACTCTCCTCTTTC
Source organism: Moschus berezovskii (assembly GCF_049115385.1). Lineage (NCBI taxonomy): Eukaryota > Metazoa > Chordata > Mammalia > Artiodactyla > Moschidae > Moschus > Moschus berezovskii. The sequence goes on from NC_142461.1 coordinate 65,203,018, forward strand.
ACTTTCATCAAGACACTCTTTTAGTTCCTTTTCGTTTTCTGCCATTAAAAAAGGTGGTGTCATCTGTGTATCTGAGGTTATTGGTATTTCTCCCAGGAATCTTGATTCCAGTTTCTGCTTCATTCAGCTTGGCATGAGGCATAATGTACTCTGCATATAAGTTAAATAAGCAGGGTAACAATAAACAGCCTTGATGTACTCCTTTCCCAATTTGAAATCAGTCCATTGTTTCATGTCCGGTTCTGTTGCTTCTTGACCTTTATACGGGTTTCTCAGGAGGTAGGTAAGGTGGTCTGGTATTCCCATCTCTTTAAGAATTTTTCACAGTTCGCTGTGATCCACACAAAGGTTTTAGCATAGTCAATGAAGCAGAAGTAGATGTTTTTCTGGAATTCTTTTGCTTTTTATATGATCCAGTGGATATTGGCAATGGATCTGCTTCCTCTGCCTTTTTTAAATTCAGCTTGAACATCTGGAAATTCTAGGTTCAGGATTGTTGAAGCCTAGCTTGGAGAATTTTGAGCATTACTTTGCTGGTATGTAAAATCAGTGCAATTGTGTGGTAGTTTGAACATTCTTTGGCATTGTCTTTGGGACTGGAATGAAACCTGACCTTTTCCAGTCCTGTGGCCACTGCTTAGTTTTCCAAATCTGCTGGCATATTGAGTGTAGCACTTTCACAGCATTATCTTTTAGGATTTTAAATAGATCAGCTGGAATTCCATCACCTCCACTAGCTTTGTTCATAGTCATGCTTCCTAAGGTCTACTTGACTTTGCACTCCAGGATGTCTGGTGAGTGATCATACCATTATTTATCTGGGTCATTAAGATCTTTTTTGTATAGCTCTTCTGTGTATTCTTATCACCTCTTCTTAATATCTTCTGCTTCTCTTTTGCCCATACCGTTTCTGTCCTTTATTGTGCCCATCTTTGCATAAAATGTTCCCTTGGTATCTATAATTTTCTTGAAGAGATCTCTACTCTTTTCCATTCTATTTTTTTCCTCTATTTCTTTGCACTGATCACTGAGGATGGCTTTCTTATCTCTCCTTGCTATTCTTTGGAACTCTGCATTCAGACGGGTTTATCTTTCCTTTTCTCCTTTGCCTTTTGTTTCTCTTCTTTTCTCAGCTATTTCTAAGGCCTTCTCAGACAACCATTTTGCCTTTTTGCATTTCTTCTTGGGGATATTTTTGATCACTGCCTCCTGTACAAGGTTACGAACCTCCGTCCATAGTTCTTTAGGCATTCTGTCCGTCAGATCTAATTCCTTTAATCTATCTGTTTCTTCTACTGTATAATCATAAGGGATTTGATTTAGGTCATACCTGAATGGTCTAGTGGTTTTCCCTACTTTCTTCAATTTAAGTCTGAATTTGGCAATAAGGAGTTCATGATCTGAGCCACAGTCAGCTCCCGGTCTTGTTTTTACTGACTGTATACAGCTTCTTCATCTTTAGCTGTAAAGAATATAATCAATCTGATTTCAGTATTGACCATCTGGTGATGTCCATGTGTACAGGCATCTCTTGTGATGTTGGAAGAGGGTGTTTGCTACGACCAGTGTTTTTGCAAAACTGTTTCTCTTTGCCCTTCTTCACTTTGTACTCCAAGGCCAAACCTGCCTGTTACTCCAGGAATCTCTTGACTTCCTACTTTTGCATTCCATTCCCCTATGATGAAAAGGACATCTTTTTTTGGTGTTAGTTCTAGAGGCTCTTGTAGGTCTTCACAGAATTGTTCAGCTTCTTTGGCATTAGTGGTTGGGGCATAAAATTTATATGGAAATTTATATGAAGGACCCCAAATCGCCAAAGTAATCTTGAGAAAAAAAGAATACAGCTAGAGGAATCACACTCCCTGACTTCAAGCTATAGCATAAAACTACAGTAATCAAAATAGTATAGTATTGGCATAAAAACAGATACATAGATCAATGGAACAGAATAGAGAGCCCAGAAATAAAGCCATGCACTTCTGGTGAATTAAGCCAAAATAAAGGAAGCAAGAACATACAGCAGGGAAGAGACAGTCTTTTCAATAACAACAGCTGGAAACCTGGACAGCTGCATGTAAAAATGAAATTAGTACATCTCATACCATATACAAAAATAAACTCAAAACAGATTAAAAAAATAAAGGTAAGATCAGAAACCATAAAACTAGTAGAAAACACAGGCAGAACGTTCTTTCACATAAAATGTAGCAATATTTTTTTTGGATCTATCTCAAAGCAAAGGAAACAAAAGCAAAAAATTAAACAATGAGATCTAATTAAACTTAAAAGCTTTTGTAGTACAAAGGAAACCACTGACAAAATGAAGATAACAGAATGAAAAAAATATCTACAAACGATATGACCAATATGGGGTTAATCCTCAAAATACATAAATGGCTCAAACATCTCAATATTTAATAAAAATAAACCAATTAAAAGTGGGTGGTGGGGGGGAAGTGGGCAAAAGATGTGACAGACATTTTTCTGAAGAAGATATATACAAATAGACAACAGGTACATGAAAAGATATTCAACATCACTGATCATCAGGGAAATGCAAACCAAAACCACAATGAGACATCACTTCACATGTGTCAGCATGGCTATCATCAAAAAGAATGTAAATAACAAATGCTGGCAGGGATGTGGCAATTCCCTGTTGGTGGGAAGTCCCTGTTGGTGGGAATGGAAGCTGGTACAGCCACTATGGAAAACAGTATAGCAGCTCCTCAAAAAAACCAAAATGGAACTACTATATGATCCAGCAATTCTGAGTGTATATCTGAAGGAAAAAAACACTAATTTAACAAGATATGTGCCCCCCAGTGTTTATAGCAGGATTATTTACAATAACTAAGATATAGAAGTGACCTAAGTGTTCATCAAGATGAATGGATAAAGAAAATGTGGTGTATATATATGCAATGGAATATTACTCGGCCATAAAAAGAATGAAAATTTGCAACAACACGGATGCACCTAGAGGGTATTATGTTTAGTGAAATAAGACAGAGAAAGACAAATACTGTATTTTATCACTTACGTGTGAAATCTAAAAAATAAACAAATGAATATACAAGTGAAATAAGTCAGAAACAAATTTGCAGATATAGAGAACTAGGGGTTACCAGTGAGATAAGCTAAGTGAGAAGGGGTTGGATAGTGGTAGGAAATCAATAAGTAGAAACTACTATGTATAAAAGACACTTTACTCCTTGGAAGGAAAGTTATGACCAATCTAGATAGCGTATTATAAAGCAGAGACATTACTTGGCCAACAAAGGTCTGTCTAGTCAAGGCTATGGTTTTTCCAGTAGTCATGTATGGATGTGAGAGTTGGACTATAAAGAAAGCTGAGCACCAAAGAATTGATGCTTTAGAACTGTGGTGTTGGAGAAGACTCTTGAGAGTCCTTTGGACTGCAAGTAGATCCAACCAGTCCATCCTAAAGGAGATCAGTCCTGGGTGTTCTTTGGAAGGCCTGATGTTGAACTGAAACTCCAATCCTTTGGCCACCTGATGAGAAGAGCTGACTTATTGGAAAAGACCCTGATGCTGGGAAAGATTGAGGGCAGGAGGAGAAGGGGATGAGAGAGGATGAGATGGTTGGATGGCATCACTGACTCAATGCACATGAGTGTGGGTGGACTCTGGGAGTTGGTGATGGACAGGAGGCCTGGTGTGCTGCCGTCCATGGGGTCACAGAGTCGGACATGACTGGGTGACTGAACTGAACTTTGTATAAAATACATAAGTTACAAGACTATAAATATTTATATTTATAATAAATGTAAAAATAGAATATAATCCATAAAAATATTTAATCATTACATTGTACACCTAAAACAAATACTGTAAATCAATGAATAAGAATCCTGAGACCAAACCAAAAAAAAAAAAGAGAGAGATTAGTCCTATGTAGTTTGATGCTGCTGCTAAGTCGCTTCCGTCGTATCCGACTCTGTGCAACCCCATAGGCACTGCTACAAAACACAGAAAGCAGATGAAAAAATCCTTACAACATACGTGTATATGGAAGAACATGTACAATGTTAATTTGTAATAAGCATTTGTCCTTTAGTAAAAGCATGAATATACTGTGGCAGTTAAAATGAAGAAACTGTGGGCTTCTCTGGTGGTCCAGTGGTTAGGAATCTGCCTCGAAATGTAGGAACACCAGTTTGATCCCTGGTCCAGGAAGAAAGATCCCATGTGCCACAGAGCAACAAAGCCCATGCGCCACAACCATTGAGCCTATGTTCTAGAGTCTGAGATTCACAACTCCTGAGCCCATATGCAGCAACTACTGAGCCCATATGCAACAAATACTGAGCCCATGCTCTACAACAAAAAAAGCCACTGTAGTGAAGTCCGAGCACCACAACTAGAGAGTAGCCCCCACTCACTGCAACTATAGAAAGCCCACGCGCAGCAATGAAGACCCCCAACACAGCCAAAAATAAATAAATAAATCTTCCAATGTTGGTGGGAATGTAAACTGATATAGCCACTACAGAAGACAATATGGAGATTGCTTAAAAAACTAGGAATGAAACTACCTTATAACCCAGCAATACCACTTCTAGGCATATACCTGAGGAAACCAAATTCAAAAAGACATGTGTACCCCCAATGTTCACTGCAGCACTAGTTACAATAGCCAGGACACGGAAGTAACCCAGATGTCCATCGATAGATGAATGGATAAAGAAGCTGTGGTACAATGGAATAGTACTCAGCCATAAAAAGGAATGCATCTGAGTCCATTCTAATCAGGTGGATGAACCTAGAGCCTATTACACAGAGTGAAGTAAGTCAGAAAAAGAAAAACTAATATCGTATATTAACGCATATATATGGAATCTAGAAAGATGGTACTGCTGAACCTATTGGCAGGGCAGCAATGGAGATGCAAACATGGATAACAGACTTATGGACATGGGTGGCAGGGAGGAAGGAGAGGGTGAGACAAATGGAGACAGGAACCATATACACTATCATATAAAATAGACAGCCAATGGAAACTTGCTGTATGACTCAGGAAACTCAAACCAGGGCTCTGTAACAACCTAGAGGGGTGGGGGAAGGTGGGAGGGAGGGTCAAGAGGAAGGAGACATATGTATATCTATGGCTAATTTATGTTGATGTATGGCAGAAACCAAAGCAATATCATAAAGCAATCATCCTTCAATAAAGAATAAATTTTTAAAAAAGAATATGAAGAAACCATGGATAATATTTTAAAATTCAGATATATCAAAACAAAACCCACTGAATTATACACTGTAAATGGGTGAACTGCACTGCATAGTATTTGAATTGTATCTTAAAAAGGTGTTACTACAAAAACAAACGATTTCAACAGAAATTTCTCCAAAGCAGAAAAGATGTTCAATATCGTTATATTTTTTTTAATTGTAGGATAACTGCTTTATGATGTTGTGTTAGTTTCTGCCATACAATAACATCATTACTCTTAAGGTAAATGAAAATTAAAACCACAAAGGGTTTTGTGGTTCATACTCACTGGGATGGGTATAATTTTTAAAATGGAGAATAATAAACATTGGCAAGGATATGGAGAAGCAGAAATGATCATACATTTGCGGATGGGACTGGAAAATGCCATAGCTGCCTTGGAAGATAGTTTGGCAGGTCCTCAGTAAGCTAAAAATAATTACCACATGACTGAGCAACAACCCTCCTGGGCACAAATTAAAGAGAACTGAAAGGAAGTCTACAAATTTTTTGTATGTAAATGTTCAAGAATGACCTTATTCAAAATAGCCACAAAGTAGAAATAACAATGGCTTCCCAGGTGGCTCAGTGGTAAAGAATTCACCTCCCAGTGCAGGAGAGGCAGGTTCCATCCCTGGGTCGGGAAGATCTCCTGAAGAAGGAAATGGCAACCCACTCCATTATTCTTGCCTGGGAAATCCCATGCACAGAGGAGCCCGGCAAGGTACAGTCCATGGGGTTGCAAAAAGAGTTGGACATGACTTAGTGATTAAACAACAAACAACGGAAATATCCTTCGACACATGGATAAACAAAATACGGCATAACTACACAATTGACTATTATTCCGCTATGAAGTAACAAAACATGCTACATGGGTACACCTTGAAAACATTATGCTAAATGTAAACAGTCAGACACATATTTGTACAGTTCCAGTTATATGAACCATCCAAAGTAGGAAAATCCAGTACAGGCAGAAAGCAGATGGGTGGTTGCCAGGTGTTGGACGAGGAAGTAGAGAGACTCATACAGGGAGAATGCTTCTTTTAGGTGTGATGACAGTATTATGGAATTAATAGTGATAAAGGTTGCACAACTCTGTCAAAGTACTAAAAAGCACTAAATTACACACCTATAAAGTGTAAATGCACAGGAACGATAACTTTATAAAAAAGATAAAAGAAAAAATGATCTAAATCTACTATAGCAAAATAGGAAAATGTGACAAAGCTTGACAGTTGGTGCACAGATATGTATTATGCAATCTCTAAAGCTTTCTGTATGCCTGAAATATTACCTTTTAGAAAGGGGGTACAGCAATTTTTTAAAAGGAAGGGGACTCAGGTTTGATCACTGGTTAGGGAACTAAGATCCCATATGCCACAGGGCAACTGAACCCATGTGCTTTAACTACTGAAGCCCACGGACCGCAACTAGTGAGTCCATGTGCTGCACTGAGAGATCCCGCCTAACAAGACAAAGATCCCTCATGCTGCAACTAAAACCTGATGCAGCAAAATAAATAAATAAATAATTTTTAATAATGTGGGAAAATTGATTCATTAGAATTAATTAAAACGTTAAGCTGGAATTCCAGTTGTACCCTGATCACCAGTGAGTAAGTTTGCTGAGTACTAACTGTAAAGTCATCTATACAAAGCATGCACTTAAGTGTTATGTTGATGACTGCACCTGGAACTGAACAGCATTAAACAGAATATTCACTCAACAATGTTTGAACAGAGTTACAGATTTTACCATTTGTTATAAACTGGTATATATAATTTAGCCAGAACCAAAAGAAAATTAGTATTGTGTGAATTCTGAAGCACCTTCAACATGTTGTAGGAATAATGTGGACTTTCTTGAGTTTTACACATTCATAGGTAAATGGTCTGTATCTCGTGCCTTTGTTGGCTTTCTGTGAGCTGTAGTTTCTGGGAAGTGAGCAGCTCTCATTCCTGTAACTCTTGTAATCCAGTCATACGTGTGCCTACTTCACGAGGATTCAGTATGGCTGTGGTGGTGTTATCCCTCTGATAGGAACTCTAACTCGGTGTAAAGCCCCAAAGGTCTGTTACTTATTTTTATTTTATATTGTACTATATTTTATTTACAGTGTTGTTTGTTTCAGGTGTATAGCAAAGTGATATAGTCATATATATATATGTATATATATATATATGAATTAACAAAAGCAGTTCCCGTCTTTTGATGGGGTGCTCCTGGTTTATAACATAAATGGCATTATTTTGAGAGAGGGATAACTTAGGTATGGCATTGGGTTTTTTTCTTTTTGCAGCTTGAGGCAGTTGTAAAATAACTTAATATAGCTTTCTACAACTGTGTATTCTATAGTATTTTTTCATTTGGTGAAATTTTAACTGTTAATGTTTTTGGCATTGTGCTTTGTACCATTTATTAAATAAATTAAAAAAACAAACAATGTTTAGCACCAACTATAGTATATTAAAAAGCAGAAACATTACTTTGCCAACAAAGGTCCATCTAGTCAAGGCTATGGTTTTTCCCGTTGTCATGTATGGATGTGAGAGTTGGACTGTGAAGAAAGCTGATTGCCGAAGAATTGATGCTTTTGAACTGTGGTGTTGGAGAAGACTCTTGAGAGTCCCTTGTACTGCAAGGAGATCCAACCAGTCCATTCTAAAGGAGATCAATCCTGGGTGTTCATTGGAAGGACTGATGCTAAAGCTGAAACTGCAATACTTTGGCCACCTCATGCGACGAGTTGACTCACTGGAAAAGACTCTGATGCTGGGAAAGGTTGGGGGTGGGAGGAGAAGGGGACGACAGAGAATGAGATGGCTGGATGGCATCACCGACTCTGTGGACATGAGTTTGGGTGAACTCCGGGAGTTGGTGATGGACAGGGAGGCCCGGCGTGCTGTGATTCATGGGGTCACGGAAGTCGGACACGACTGAGCAACTGAACTGAACTGAACTGAAGCACAGAACACTGGATACACAGAGATGAACGAAACAAACTAGCATAGAGCAGGGGGCAGAAATCTAGTAAGATAAATAAATGGTGTAATTAGTCAACAAGAAAAGACAGGCAGAAAGAATTCAGAGGGAACCATAAAGATACCTGCATGTGTCACGTGAGAGCCTGTAGAAACAAAGTTTATAGAAACAACCCACTGTGCTGACAGGATGGCACCAAGACAACTGCCACACCTGAGAGACATTGCACATACTCCTTGCCAGGTAACTTACAACATTAAAAATATCTTCAAAGGTTTCAATCAGCTGAAGAAGAATGAGAATGAAAAAAGACTAATTAGGAGTATCTTCAAATGATCTAAAAGTAGGGCTTAAGAAGCTATGTATTAATGGGTAGAAGAGTGAGTCAAACTATCTTTCAAATAGATATTCTGAAACCATGTAGTCACAGACTTGAAAAGAGGGGGAAGAAAAGCACCCCCCAAAGAAAGGTAAGAGGAAAAGAGCATCAGTTTACTTCCATCTCCCCAGCACTGTACCTGTCTGTGGAAGTATCCTGAACACTGGCATTTTTATGACTTAATAAGCGATCTTCTCTTGTAACCTAAGAAAAGGAAATCACAAAAATTAAATCTCTATCGATGATACTAAAGTAAGAAGAAATTTATATTCCTTTGCAGTAAAAATAGAAATACCAGTTTGCTTCTGTTCTAGAAAGAGGTAATCACACCTCATCCATGAAAATATCAGTTAACTACACCCTGAACTCATACACCAAGTGCCCATTTCAATATATAGGTAGGCAAATCCATACGCTTTACTAGACAGCTCTCCATGATTTAAGACACCACCTGTATGTTGGTCAATATATACAGAATCCAAAAAGATTCAATGCCAGAATTTTTCAAATATATCAAAAGAAGAAATAGATATTAAGCTGTGTATTTGGCTTTTTATTTTTCCCTGAATATTTCAGAAGATAATTCTAAAAAATCTTTCTGAAGAAGTCAGTTTTTCCCTTAATTTTATTGAGGTATCATTTACATACAGCAAAATGCCACACATTTTAAATGTATGATGATGAATTCTGAAAAATATACTGGGGTACCTAATCAACACTACAATCAACATACATAACATGTCCACTGCCCCCAAATGTTCCCTTGAGGTTTCCAATGCAATCCCATCAAAAACCCATACATGTAGTCAGCCATGATCTGTACTTTTTTTTTTGGCCTGCAGGTTTTTGTTGCTGCATGCAGGTTTTCTCTAGTTGCAGTGACCATGGGCTACTCTTTGTTGCAGTGTATGGACTTCTCATTGTGGTGGCTTCTCTTGTAGAGCACAGGCTCTGGGTATGTGGTCTTCAGTAGTTGCAGCACTACAGTTTCATATAAATGGATTTATAACACCTGTCTTCTGTGCTTCCCTCTTTAGAGAGGCATGATGTTTTTGAGGTTCACCCATGGAGTTGCATGCATCAACACATTTCTTTTTATGTACTGAGTAGCTTTCCATTTTATAGATATAGCCCGATTTGTTTATCTGTTTCCTTGCTGATGGACACTTGGATCACTTCTAGTTTTTACCTATTACAAACAAAGCTGCCAGAAGCATTCATGCACCAATATCTGTATGAACCTATGTTTTCAGTTCTCTTGGATAAATACCTAGGAGTGGGACTGCTGGGTCACATGAGAAGTGTATGTTTAATATATTACCAAACTCTTTTCTCAAGTACCTGTAATATTTTATGTTCTTACCAGCCATGTGCATTGCAGGCAGTCCATTACTGCCCACACAGGGATGGTCAGTTATTAACTTTAGCTATGAAGTATGAGGTTAGCTGTAGATTATTTGCATAGACACCCTTTATCAAGCTCAAGTTCCACTCTGTTCCTATTCTGTTGTGAACATTTATCATGATCAGGTCTTAAATTCTGTGAAATGTCCTTTCCATATAAATGGAGACAATCTTCCTTAATTTTTAATATGTTGAACTATACTGGTTTTTGAATGATAAACCACCTTTTTCCCCAAGATAAACTCTAGGCCATGGTTACTACCCTGTTTATAAACTGTTGAGTAAGATCTGCTTCTATTTTGTTTAGGACTTTCGGTCTGTAGCAGCTTTTTCTGTACAATCTCTCTCTGGCTTTGGTATCAGGGTAAAACCAGCCTTGTAAGTGAGTTGGGACATGCTCCCTGCTCTTCTATTTCCTGCAAGAGCTTATGCAGAACTGTTATTGTTTCTTCCTTAAATGTTCAGTAATCTTAACAGTGAAGGCATCTGGTCCTGAGTTTTTCCTTGTATGATGATTTTAAATTATAAAACAAAAATCTCTTTAATTTAGAGCTAATGAAGTTATTTCTCTCTCTTGTTTGAGTCAAGATAGACTCAGAAATACAACTGAAACGTCAGGTGACGACAGCTGCCACCACCTCTGCTGCTACAAGAGGCAGTGTCAGCATCGGGATCAACATTTGCTAAACACTCACTATGTGCCTGCCAGGAGTGACTCCATGGCCTTCATATTTATTATTTTATTTCATCCTTACAACCCACCTTAGGGTATGTATTACCATTACCCCCTTTTAAACATAATTTAACTGAGGCTCATAGAAATAAACTAAGTTGCCAAATCACAAAGCTGTAGGTGGTAGATAAGAAACAGGATTCAAACAGCTAATTCAGAGCCTGTACTGACACGTTTCATAATTATTTTTATATGTAAACATTATGTTTTATGTTTACATTTCAGTGAGAAGGTACAGAAAGCACACGAACAACATTCCTAAAGTTCTTCCAGTTCTCTTCAAGGCCTGTGCCTGGGACAGGATGGGTAAAGAGCCTCTTCTCAACAACAAGGTACTGGGAAATCTCCTTGACAACTGGATACAATAAAACAGGCTTCTGCCGTATTTCAGCACAGAGGGTAAATCTGACAGGTGGGAGGGCCAAGGAAAAGCCGATTTTAAGAGCATGGATGCCATTAACTTCTTGGGGGCTGGTCTCTACACACTGCGTCCTTCACAAGATGTCACAACCAACTCTTCGTCTTGCAACCATCACTCAGTTGGTAATAACATGACTAATAACTTTGCTGAATCAGCTATTCAGCTAATAATTTTGCTGAACTGGGATAGATGGGTGGGAGGAAAAGTGAATTGATAAAGATCTAAAATCATTCTAGGGTTTCCAGCTATAAAAGTGACAAAAGATTAGGGACTCACTTCTACAGGAATTTGATTTTTAAAAAACTATTCTTCTTACTTCATGACTGCCCCATCTTAATCTACTCTGACTAGAATTCAGAGATGGAAAGGCATTTGCCACCTTGAGCATGTTTCCTGGTTTTACCTCTCTGTCACATCACCAGCCTGCTCACTCATGTCCACCATCTGTGTGTGTTCTTTGTTCCATAGGGTCTCCTTCCACTTCAGTGGGACCCTAGTGAAGGCAGCTTACCTTCTGCACTGCTTCTACCTGAGCCTTCAAAATATTACTCTTCAAGTCAGAAGGAACTCTCCTGGTATTCAGCGCTGGGCTATCGATGGCATTATTCAGACATTTCTCGGTTAACTTTACCACTTCCTCCTAGATATTAAAAACACACTGTAAGCAACTCTGAGAGGATTCAACTAAATGGAAACAGAAAAGGACTGATGAAAGTTCCCACTGAGACAACTAGGGAGTCATGTGTTTCAGGTAGCCATCTTATTCCAGGAGGAGTCAGCTCTTACTTGAGGTTTTGAACTAAGATCAGTAATCATAAATAAGGTAGGGACTCCTGAAAATCATCCAGCAAACTTTTGTCTTTAAGCCAACTGAATAACGATACCACCCAGGAAAAATGCCTGAATTAAACCACAGTTGAAGAATGTGTGCTATCTGCTGTAATTAATTTCAACTGGATTTTAGGTCAGGCCCTACACAGGCTGATCCCTATAGCTGTTACTGGGTAGATGACTGTGTTTGAGACTTAAGTTATTTGGCCACAAAGAGGCCACTCTCAGGTAAAAACTTACTAAAATGATAAAATAAAGCACAAGTCTACTGAATGAAGATCATAATTAAAACAACATAAATTAACTATTATGAAAAGAAATGGGATAAAAATTAATAATAATTTTAATTATCTACATCACAGCTGATGTTTTACCTAATTTAAAATAAATGACAATCTGGGCTTCCCTGGTGGCTCAGAGGTTAAAATAAATGACAATCAATAATAACAATCACCATCACCATCATCCTTACTATGTGCTGTGCTAAGTCGCTTCAGTCATGTCCAACTCCTTGCGATCCTGTGGACCAGAGCCTGCCAGGCTCCTCTGTCCATGGGATTTCCCAAGAAAGAATATTGGAGTGGGTTGTCATTTCCTCCTGCAGGGGAATCCTCCTAACCCAGGCATTGAACCTGTGTCTCCTGCATCTCCTACACTGGCAGGCAGATTCTTTACCACTAGTGACACCTGAGAAGCCCTGTCCTTACTGTGGTTACCATTTAACACTGGTCTAAATAACAAACTCATTCTAAACATTTTCTTAGCCTCAGATAAAGCTTTTGTTCTGTAAAACTGGCCATCTGCCAATGTACAGGGTTACATACTGCACCGCTTGTTCAGATTTGAAAAAATTTAACTATGTGCTTATTCTAATCTGGTTTTTCTTAGTGTGGTCTCCACATACCTGCCTCTGGGTGGGATCCCAAAATCTGAACATTTAACAAGCTTTCCCATGTGACTCTGATATATATAAAAGTTTGAGAATCACTAGTTTGTACTAGACTGTATCTTCCAAGTCTACAGAATGGTTCCCAGTAATTGAAAGAAGACCTTATTTCCTTTTTCAGTCATGACTAGTTCACATCATATGACCCAGCAACGCCACTTCTGGGTACACATCCAAAGGAAATAAATTAAGGACCCCAAATAGGTATCTGCACCCCTACATTCACTGCAGCATTATGCACAGCAGAAAGACATGGAAATAACCTAAATGTTCATCAACAGATGAAAGGATACATAAGATGTAAAATGCACAGACACACACACATAAATATACATACACAATGAAATATTGTTCCACCTTTAAAAAGAAGGAAATCCTGCCATTTTCAACAACACAGATGAAGCTAGAAGGAATTATGCTAAATGAACTAAGTCAGACAGAGAGTAACAAATACTTCATGGTATTACTTAAATGTGGACTCTCAAAAAAAATCCAACACAGAGAGCAGAATGGTTGCCAGAGGCTAGGGGTGGAGAAATAGGGGGAGGTTGGTAAAAGTTATCAGATCCTGAGGACCCAATGTACAGGATGGTGACTAAAGTTAATTACACTGTTTTTTATACTTGAAATGTGCAAAGAGTAGATCTCAAGTGTTCTCACCAAAAAACAAACAAAAAGGAAACTAACTAAAGTGAGGTGCGGATGTGTTAACTATCAATCTGACTGTAGGAATCATTTCACAATGTATACTTCTATCAATTTATCAAATTGCACATTTTAAATGTATTTAAATTTTGTCAATTATACCTCAATAAGGGGCCAGGAATGTTAGGTCCATACATTAAAGTTTATTGATCAAACAGGATATGGCAAGAGTGAACACTGACATTTTAGGCATCAGTGAACTAAAGTGGACTGGAATGGGTTAATTTAATTCAGATGATCATTATATCTACTACTGTAGGCAAGAATCCCTTAGAAGAAATGGAGTAGCCCTTATAGTCAACGAGAGTCCGAAATGCCGTACTTGGGTGCAATTTCAAAAATGACAGAATGATCTCTATTCATTTCCAAGGCAAACCATTCCGTACCAGAGTAATCCAAGTCTATGCCCCAACCACTAATGCCAAAGAAGTTGAAGTTGATAGGTTCTATGTAGACCTAGAAGACCTTCTAGAACTAACACCAAAAAAAGATGTCCTTTTCATCATAGGGGAATGAAATGCAAAAGTAGGAAGTCAAGAGATACCGGGACTAACAGGCAAGTTTGGCCATGGAGTACAAAATGAAGCAGTGCAATCGTTAACAGAGTTTTGCCAACAGAACACACTGGTCATAGCAAATGCCCTCTTCCAACTACACAAAAGATGACTCTACAAATGGATATCACCAGATAGTCAATACCGAAATCAGATTGATTATATTCTTTGCAGCCAAAGATGGAGAAGCTCTATACAGTCAGCAAAAAATAAGACTGGGAGCTGACTGTGGCTCAGATCATGAACTCCTTATTGCAAAATTCAGAATTAAATTGAAGAGAGAAGGGAAAAGCAGTAAACCTAAATCAAATCCCTTATGATGATACAGTGGAAGTGACAAATAGATGCAAGGGACTGGATCTGACAGAGTGCCTGAAGAACTATGGATGGAGGTTTATAACACTGTATAGGAGGCGGTGATCAAAACCATCCCCAAGAAGAAGAAATGCCAAAAGGCAAAATAGTTGTCTGAGGAGACCTAAAAATAGCTGAGAAAAGAAGAGAAGCAAAAGACAAAGGAGAAAAGGAAATATTTATCTATCTGAATGTAGAATTCAAAAGAATAGCAAGGAGAGATAAGAAAGCCTTCCTCAGTAATCAATGGAAAGAAATACAGGAAAACAATACAATGGGAAAGACTAGAGATCTCTTCAAGAAAATTAGAGATACCAAGGGAACATTTCATGCAAAGATGGACACAATAAAGGACAGAAACACCATGGACATAACAGAAGCAGAAGATATTAAGAAAAGGTGACAAGAATACACAAAACTATACAAAAAAGATCTTAATGACCCAGATAACCATGATGGTGTGATCACTCACCTAGAGTCAGACATCGTGGAGTGCAAAGTCAAGTGGACCTTAGGAAGCATCACTAAAAACAAAGCTAGTGGAGGTGATGGCATTCCAGCTGATCTATTTCAAATCCTAAAAGATGATGCTATGAAAGTGCTGCACTCAACATGCCAGCAAATTTTAAAAACTCAGCAGTGGTCACAGGAATGGAAAAGGTCAGGTTTCATTCCAATCCCAAAGAAAGGCAATGCCAAAGAATGTTCAAACTATTGCACAGTTGCACTCATTTCACATGCTAGCAAAGTAATGCTCAAAATTTTCTGAGTTAAGCTTCAATAGTACGTGAACCAAGAACTTTCAGATTTCAAGCTGGATTTAGAAAAGAAAGAGGAACCAGAGATCAAATTGCCAACATCCGTTGGATCACAGAAATAGCAGAAGTCCAGAAAAAATTCTAGAACATGAAACACCGTCTATGCTAAAGCCTTTGACTGTGTAGATCATAACAAACAGTGGAAAATTCTTAAAGAGATGGGAATACAAGACCACTTAACCTGCCTCCTGAGAAATTTGTATGCAGGTCAAGAAGCAACAGTTAGAACCATACATGAAACAACGGACTGGTTCCAAATTAGGCAACAAGTACAAGAAGGCTGTATACTGTCACCCTGCTTATTTAACTTATATGCAGAGTATATCCTGCGAAATGCCGGGCTGTATGACTCACAAGCTGGAATCAATATTGCTGGGAGAAATATCAATAACTTCAGATATGCAGATGACACCACCCTTATGGCAGACAGCGAAGAGGAACTAAAGGGCCTCTTGATGCAAGTCAAAGAGGAGAGTGAAAAAGCTGGCTTAAAACTCAACATTCAGAAAACTAAGATCATGGCATCAGGTCCCATCACTTCTCAGCAAATAGATGGTGAAACAATGGAAACAGTGACAGACTTTATTTTCTTACGCCAAAAAATCATTGCAGACGGTGACTGCAGTCATGAAACTAAAAGACGCTTGTTCCTTGGAAGAAAAGCTATAACCAATATAGATAGCATATTAAAAAACAGAAACATTACCGACGAAGTTCCGTATACTCAAAGCTATGGTTTTTCCAGTAGTCATGTATGGATGTGAGAGTTGTACCACAAAGAAAGCAGAGCGCCAAAGAATTGACGCTTTTGAACTGTGGTGTTGGAGAAGACTCTTGAGAATCCCTTGGACCGCAAGGAGATCCAACCAGTCAATCCTAAAGGAAATCAGTCCTGAATATTCATTGGAAGGACTGATGCTGAAGCTCCAACATTTCGGTCACCTGATGAGAAGAACTGAATCATTAGAAAAGACCCTGATGCTGAGAAAGACTGAAGGCAGGAGAAGGGGATGACAGAGGATGAGACGGTAGGATGGCATCACCTACGCAATAGACAGGAGTTTGAGCAAGCTCTGGAAGTTGGTGGTGGACAGGGAAGACTGGCATGCTGCAGTCCATGAGGTGGCAAACTGCTGGACATGACTGAGCAACTGAACTGACCGATGAAGGCAGGAAAAACAGTATAGCATAGCTAGTTCAGTCACTCAGTTGTGACTGACTCTTTGTGACCCTATGGACTGTAGACTGCCAGGATCCTCTGTCCAAGACGATTTCTCCCTTCCTCCTCCAAGGGATCTTCCCATCCCAGATATCAAACCCAGGTCTTCCACATTCTAGGCAAATTCTTTACTGTCTGAGCCACCAGGGAAGCCCACAGAGGACAAAAGACGAGATGGCTGGATGGCATGACCGACTCAATGGACATGAGCTTGAGCAAGCTCTGGGAGATGGCAGCCTGGCATCCTGCAGTCCATGGAATTGCAGAGTTGGATATGACTGAGCTACTGAACAACAAGAATGGTTAATTCAAATGCACTGACATTTTCTTTTCAGAGAGAATTACACTGCAGACTTTGTATTATTTGCTTAACATTTATATTTGCATGTCACAGCATCTCAGAGCAACCTGCCACAGACCTAGGCAGATATTTCTCTTCCTGCCTATATTAAAAATCAAGAATTCAATGAACACATAACAAAAGTACCTGTGATTGTTACCATCTTTCTGGAAGGCAATTTTGCAAAAGTACCAAAGGCTTTAAAACTATTTCTGAAATTTGACTTAACACTTCTGCCATGCCGAGTGGCTTTTGCAGGATCTTAGCTCCTAGATCAGGGATTGAACATGAGCCCTCAGCAGTGAAAGAACTGAGTACTAACCACTGGACCACCAGGGAATTCCTGAACCTAACACTTCTACTTCCTAGGAAAAAGATAATGCAGGATATTTATTTATAAGACTGTTTATCACAACACCGATTATGACAGTGAAAATTAATGAAATGTCTAATAGGAAACTGAGTAAATACAACATTGACCTATGCATGCCATTTAACTGTGATCTGTAATGTGTTATTGAAATAAAGAGATTATAATTGATTAGTTATAGAACAATATTATTGCATTTTTAATTTAAAAAATATTTATCACATATCAATGGCTGGAAGTACGTATCTTTAAAATGTTAACTGCAGTTATCTCTTAGGACTGGGATAATGGAAGTTTTATAATTTCTTGCTTTTTAAATTCTACATTTTGGGGGGAATTCCCTGGCAGTCCAGTGGTTAGCACTCAGCACTTTCAGCCAGGGCTCAGATTCAATCTCTGACTGGGGAACTAAGATCCTGCAAGCTACACGGCATGACCAACAAAAACCCAGAAATAAACATAAATAAAATCTGTATTTTGTACAGTTACCTTCCATGTATATAAAAGAAAAAGACTACTGAAATACAAGTTCAGTGTAATAGCTATAAAATATTTTCATATAGTTTTATTATAGGATGCAAATCCAACAATATCCAGTTACTATGCTGTTGATATGTCTGCCTTGGATGGCCAAAATGTGCAAACAGAAGACCAAAATAATTAAAAAGACATCCTGATTCCTAAACACCCCACGTTAGACCTGTTCTAACAAGACTAGATGCTCAAACTCTCCTGCAGAGCAGTCTTCACTGTCAGAATCAGCTTCAGTTCAGTTCAGTTCAGTCGCTCAGTCGTGTCCGACTCTCCGCGACCCCATGAATCACAGCACGCCAGGCCTCCCTGTCCATCACCAACTCCCGGAGTACACTTAAACCCATGTCCACAGAGTCGGTGATGCCATCCAGCCATCTCATTCTCTGTCGTCCCCTTCTCCTCCTGCCCCCAACCTTTCCCAGAATCAGCTTAGTTAGGAGCTAATGTCAGGTTAAAGTGGATCCAAAGTCTACTTCAGTTTGTTAATGAGCCAGGGCTCATGTGCCTGCAGCACAGAAAGCCAAACTGGCAGCAGGAGTTTGCAGAAAACTAGGGGTTTATTTGCAGGGCACCAAGAAAGGAGAACAGGCAGCTCACGTACAAGAGACCAGAACTCCCTTATGGCTTTCTGGCAAAGATCTTTAAAGATGGTGTGAGGGGACAGGGTCCAGGAGGTGTGATCGGCCTGTGGACCTTCTTCTGATTGCTTGTGCTTAGTTGCTCAGTCATGTCCAACTGTTTGCAACCCTGCAGACTGTAGCCCACCAGTCTCCTCTGTCTGTGGGATTCTCCAGGCAAGAATACTGGCGTGGGTTGCCATGCTCTCCTCCAGGGGATTTTCCAGACCCAGGGATTGAACTCAGGTGTCCCACATTGCACGCGGATTCTTTACCGTCTGAGCCATTGGGGAAGCCCTCGGATTGGTTGGTGATGAGATAATAGGGTGATGTCTTGAGAACCTCAACCTTCTGGCTCCAACCAGTATGGGGACTACCTGCCTGTGTGTCTACATGATGTCATCATGTAGTCATCATCCTCCACCAGGGTGAGGGGGGGGTCTTAGTTTTTGCAGAACAACTCAAAGACAGGCACAAACAGTTATCCACATCCCTTCAGCATGAACCAGGAGTCCTGTGACGCTCTTGTCTTAAACATTAACTGCTAGACTCTGCTCTTTGGAACTTGGGGAAGGCCCAGGAGATTACCGCCTTTTTCCTACAAACAGGAAACAGGGATGTGGAGAGGCTTTTTGTACCTGGTATGGCCCCACAGGGTCCTGTTTGGGGTCCAATTCTCCCTTTTCTCTGATGCTCCTCAATTCTGATGGGGAAAAGGATTAAGATTAGGAAGGGACTCAATAGTTAGATAGATAATCACAAACTCAGCAGGGGAAGTCAGTTTTAGGGGGACTTGGTTTCAAGTTCTGAACCAGAATGCCATTAGATCCAGACTCAAAACCACTCTTGAAACAATCTTGGCTAGAAAACACAGGTAGGCCATTTATACAGTCAAACATGTAAGGCAAAGAATTGGTGTAAGTAGTAAAACTCAAAAGAAAAACGGTATTTTTTTTTTTAAACATAGAGAGATCTTATTTCTGAGAGCTCCTTCGTTTAAATGCCTCAGAAAAACTGAAATCATTTAATTAAAAAAAATATATAAGACTTTTAAGTAAAGTGAAGTTCTTTTTAGCTCTAACTTTGGGAAGATGCAAAGAGCTATTTTAAGGTTGATATGGTTTACTCTTTTTGAGAATTTAATAAAATTTGGACCCAATTTCCTGAAAAACATGTAACAGAATTAAAGCAAGAATAGGAGCTTCCTTGGTGGTCCAGTGATTAAGAACCCACCTTGTCCAGTACAGAAGATGTGGGTTCACTCCCTGGTCAGGGAACTAGATTCCACATGCCACAGAGTGACTAAGCCCATGCACTACAACTACCAAACACAAGCACTTTAGAGCTCGAAATCTGAAACCAGAAAGAAGCCCCTCACTCACTGCAACTCAGACCCAGTGCAGCCAAAATAAATAAAATAAAAAATAAAAAAGAATATGTGTTCAACTTCATAGGGTTTAAGACACCTCTTATAATTATTCATGGGTAGATCTGTGATCTGCAAGAATACTGCTTTAGAAGAATAAATACAATTTACCTTGAATTTTTACTAAATATACACAAAGATTTTAACCATTTTATAAACTGTCTCTTCCCCTTAAACTTCTGAATATATTTACATGAATCCCTGAGAGTCCCTGAGTCACAAAGGGGATGTGAATTTTCAGGGCTGGCCTACTATATAAACTAAGATACCAGCAGTTAAATAGCCTGATTTCCAGACTTAAAAATTACTTTTTAAAACACCTGCACTAATATTAGTATAATATTGGTAACTATTATTTCAGGTTTCCCAGGTGGCACTAGTAAAGAACCTGCCTGCCAATGCAGGAGACACAAGATTCGATCCCTGGGTCAATAAGATCCCCTGGAGGAGGGCAAGGTAACCCACTCCAGTATTCTCATCTGGAGAATGCCATGGACAGAGAAGCCTGGTGGGCTACAGTCCATAGGGTCGCAAAGAGTTAGACACAACTAAAGTGACTTAGTAAGCAACTATTGTTCCAGCTGAAAAAGTCATGGCAGTGAGGGTAGCAGAATGTGCCATCCCCAAATATGCCACCTTGTGGCATGTTATTTTGAGCTGAAGGCAACTGAGAAGCAGCAGATATAAGAAAAGCTTTGTCCTTCTCCTATCTATCTAAAAGCAAGACAGAAATTTACAAAGGAGTCCCTTCTTCCTTTCTACTAGGAAAGACCAACATTTATCCCTGCAAACAACGCAAACTCTTATCATTGAATAGCAAGGACTCAAAGCTGCATAAGAAGCCTTACTTCTGTTTACCCTGCTTTTCCTTGAACCCTCCCCTACACTTTTCTTTTGTTTGACTTTAGCGGGAGATGGTATTTAACTGGAATTCTAAGACTGAGAGTTACTCATTCTCCCCTGGTATCTCCCATCTGTACATGAGGTACACATAACAGGAAACTTCTGTTTTTCTCTTGTTAATCTGTCTTTTGTTACAGAAGTCTCAGCCAACAACTCAGAGGAGCAGAGAGAAAAATTACTTTTTCCCCCTACAGCAATTACTGTTAAATAGAGAGTATTAGCTTTTGTGTTTGTAAAAGTATCATTTCTACTTACCTTCCATAATATGCAATAGCTCACTGATCCCTGGAGAAGTGTGGCCTTTGTATGGCTAACATCTGAAGACTGACTCAATTTCCCAAAGGGAGGTCAGACCAACTGCCACACTTTTGTGTCCAAATTGAGGGTAGAGGGAAAGGAAGTCAACTACTTATAGAACCAAACTGAAACGTTTGGAGTCACTTATTTCAGGGACAAAATGAAGACAGCCAATGTAGGCACACAGAGGACACTTAACCTAACCTCATGGGGATGGATGCACAACTCTTTCCAAAGGTTGGCACAGGACACCAGCCAAGCCCCCATCCAAGCCTGTTCATGGCAACTCTACGCTTCCTTGTTCCCCTGACTCAGCTACTCTGATCCAAATAAGAAAGAAGACCACCAGGCAACTAATCAGCTGACAACAACAAATAACTCCTGTATTTATCCCATAAAAACCACTTAAATTTGACAGCAACTCAGAACTTACTATGTTCACAGTCTTGAGTTCTAAGGTTCGTGAGTCAAAATCCAGGTAATAAATGCATCTTTCTCCTTTGTTTTCTTCAGAGTGCAGATTTTTATTTTTGATATACTTTTTGGTTATACCTTCTTAAGGTTTGGGTACAAAAAAAATCAGAAGATTAGAAGTGACAAAGATTATTCCAAGTCACACGTGGCAGCAATCTGCTGTAGGATTACATTCCTAACAAAAAGAGAAAGACAAACTACAGGCCACACCTGGCCCACCATCTGTTTTAGTAAGTAAACTCTACTGGAACATGGCCATGCCCAGGCCCACATGGCTATGGCCATGGTCGTGCCATGGTGGCACAGTTGAGTACAATGACAGAGACTGTCCGGCTACTAAGACTTAAATATTTACTGGCCTTTAATTAAAGAGGCTGCCAACTTGTGGTCAAGAGAACATAGTCATCACGCCTTTCTTTTAAACCTTTACACTAAAAAGACTAGCTGCTAAAGGTCATGCCTTAATCATGTCCCCATCCTCACTAACAAATGAAGCTTATATTTTGTTAATTTAAGCATTTTAAAATTTTTCTGATCAAGGACCAAGAAAAAAAATTATTCTTCAAATTTGGAGATAAAGAAAATTCTGGAATTGTCTCAAGTAATTAAGAGGAGGAAGGTAACTGAAAAGTCTTCAAGTCTTGACACAGCATGAGCCCTAAAGGACTCCAAAGACACAGATCAGGCAGACACTGTGAACACATTCCCCATACCAGGAGGCACCCGGAAAGGGGAAGAATCCCAACAATGAACCCGAGATTCAGGGTGTCCCAAGGTGGAAAGAATGCTCCAACCTCCAAGTACATCCAACCTCCAAAATATCCAAAGGATGACTTTAGTCTTAGCCTGAGGAACTTCCCACATTAGGGAATCTGCTGCTTTACTGGCTATCTGTTCAATTCCCAGGTGTGTTAGGATGTGTTTTCTTACACTGAGGTGAAATCTGCCTAATTTTGTCACTCACTGACCTTAGCTCTTCTCCAACACTGTTAAAAAACCAGTTATCAATACTTTACTGCCTGTCATGTCATAGCTCCTCAGATAATTGAAGCATTCTTTCCTGAGATTGCTGAGCCTCATTACAACTGTGCTTCAAGATTCTTCACTATACTCCTCTTCTCAAATCGCTTTAGTTTTCTGAAATCATGTTTCTCTCTCTTCCTTTTTAATACTATGGTTGGAGCTCCTCTTTTAAGCCCTTTCAGTTAATGTAACGAAGATGTTTCAGCAGTTACACTTCATAATGTTTACAAAATTCTCAAACTTTTTTTTACACATGCCTATTACATTCTACCTCCTGATCCTACCCCTACATTTGTGTCAGACTTATCATGATACATAGTCTTAAATCCAATCCATCATTCCAGTCTTTCAAAGTATTCATAGATCCTGATTTTGCCTTTCACACTGTACTTTCCAGTTGTTGCCATCTGAAAATTCCATTAGCCTAAGAGCTTCTCAGTTACCCAATTTTTAGAGCTAAACATCCAACATCTGACACTTTGCTTTAGAATATATTTTATTTACAATAGGCTTTTCATCCTAAAACTACTATACTTCAGTTCAGTTCAGTTCAGTCGCTCAGTCGTGTCCGACTCTCCGCGACCCCATGAATCACAGAACGCCAGGCCTCCCTGTCCATCACCAACTCCCGGAGTTCACTCAAACTCATGTCCATTGAGTCGGTGATGCCATTCAACCATCTCATTCTCTGTCATCCCCTTCTCCTCCCGCCCCCAACCTTTCCCAGCATCAGAGTCTTTTCCAGTGAGTCAACTCGTCGCATGAGGTGGCCAAAGTATTGCAGTTTCAGTTTTAGCATCAGTCCTTCCAATGTAAAGCTGATATTAAGATTAATTTGCATTTCTTAAGCAAACATTAACAGTTAGTGGCAGAAGTAGAGAAATCAGAGTGGATTCAAAGTGCGTCACATAAATAAAACATGAATCAAGGGAACATCCATGCTGGTCCGGGGGCTAAGACTACTTACTCCCAACACAGAGGGCCCTGGTTCAATCCCTGGTCAGGGAAAAATATCCCACAAACTGTAACTAAAAGATCCCATGTGCTGCAACTAAGATCCAGCACCATCAGATACAAGAAAACACATGAATCAACTTGAGATTGCTGCTGTATCAGTAAACAAAGGATGCTGCAGCCATCAAGCCAACACATTTCAGTCACTGGACAGTGAGCCCTGAGGGAACTCAGGATGGAGACAAACGACCAGCTCATTGTGAAGCCCATGTAGTAGTCAGCCTCTGCAGCCACCATGATGGTGTTTGAGGAAACTCAGGGTGCTGGCCCCAGACAGCTGAAGTGAGTATCACAGGAATGACTGCAGTAAGCCCAGACTCTCACATCTTCCTATACACAGTAAACCAAGGGCTTCCCTGCCCTGCAATGCAGGAGACCCAGGTTTGATCCCTGGGTTAGGAAGATTCCCCTGGAGAAAGGAATGGTAACCCACTCCAATATTCTTGCCTGGAGAATTCCATGGACAGAGGAGCCTGGCAGGCTACAGTCTATAGGGTCAACGGATTGTTCAAAATTGGGAAAGGATTAAGTCAAGGCTGTGTATAGTCACCCTGTTTATTTAACTTATATGCAGAGTACATCATGAGAAATGCTGGGCTGTATGACTCACAAGATGGAATCAAGATTGCCAGGATCAAATAAAAAACCTCAGATATGCAGATGATACCACACTAATGGCAGAAAGCAAAGAGAAACTAAAGAGCCTCTTGATGAGGGTGAAAGAGGAGAGTGAAAAACCTGGCTTAAAACTCAATGTTGAAAAAACGAAGATCATGGCATCCAGTCCTATCCCTTCATGCCAAATAGATGGGGAAAAGTGAAAACTGTGACAGATTTTATTTTCTTGGGCTCCAAAATCACTATTGATGTTAACTGCAGCCACAAAATTAAAAGACACTTGCTCCCTGGAAGAAAAGCTATGACAAGCCTAAACAGCATATTAAAAAGCAGAGACATCAATTTGCCAACAAAGGTGTGTACAGTCAAAGCTATGGTTTTTACAGTGGTCACATATGGATGTAAGAGTTGGACCCTAAAGAAGGCTGAGTGCTGAAGAATTGATGCTTTCAAATTGGGTGATGGAGAAGACTCTCGACAGTCCCTTGGACTTCAAGGAGATTAAACCAGTTAATCCTAAAGGAAATCAACCCTGAATACTATTGGAAGGACTGATGATGAAGATGAAGCTCCGATACTTTGGCCACTTGATGTGAAGAGCTGAGTCACTAAAGAAGATCCTGAGGGCAGGAGGAGAAGGGGGCGACAGAGGATGAGATGGTTGGATGGCATCACCAACTCAGTGGCCATGAGTTTGAGTAAATTACAGGAGACACTGAAGAACAGGGAAAACTGGTGTGTTGCAATTCATGGGGTGGCAAAGAGTTAGACATGACTTAAGAGACTGAACATCAATACATAGAAAAGTATTAAATTCTTTAATGTGAGATAGCTGGTTTTCTTTTATTAACACTAGTCTTTTGATGATCATGACCAGGTCTTTGTTGCAAAAGTTCCTATGAATCCGGGCTCATCCTCCCCTCTTTGAAGCCGTCTCTCAGGGTTATTTGAGATACTGTCTCCCAAGCTTGAAGTCCTAAGAAAGTCTGTCAAATAACATGTAACTCTCAGCTTTTAGGTTGTGCTTTTTTTTTTTTCCAGTTGACAAACTTGTACACAGCACTAGTTGAAGAGTTGGGGTAGATAGTCTGACATCTCTTATTTGTCAGTAGAGCATTGAATTCTTTCCTATTATTTCTGCCTGGCATAGAGTAAGCCCTCACCAAATATTAGCTATTATCTTCCTAGCTATATGAGCCCCAAACACTTCTTCATGGCACACCATCCTTTACTTAACCCTCTCTCATATTTCCTTTCCTGTCTTGAACCCACACTCGTACTTATTTTTCCAAGGTTTCATAACTTATCTAATAGATCCTCTGGTAAATATGCAGTGAATGTTGCAAAAAACAAGCGGCCGCTCAATGAATTTCCTGTGCAACAATTACCCTTCAACTCCCTGTTAGGATTTATTGGGCCTCAATCTTCTTTAGGATCACTCCAGGCCTCCACTAAATTTTTGTCAAATTGTCAACCACCTAAGCTTTCACTGAAAGCTTTCAGTTAACCCTCTGACTTTGACCCGGCATTCCCCTACTTTACAAAGACAGCAGAAAAACTGACAATGTGAAGGAAAGAGACCATATATTGACAATTACTGAGGGGTCAAAAACGGAAAAGCTTTCTGAAATTGAATCAGCTTCCAAAAGACATTTCAATGAAAAATTTAACAGGATGAAGAAAAAAAAGACATATTCTAAAGGCCAGTACAACAATGACTATGAAGGGAAGAAGAAAGTCACTCTGTGCTCCATTCTGAAGAAGTCCAGCTAGTTATCCAAGGATGAAAGAGAAGGGCAATTCAGATGTTCCTTTTCCTCTTTAAAATCAAGCCAAAACAAAATTCATTCAGCAGGTCTTTATTATCTATTGCCTAGATATAGGAAAAAAATAAAAGGCTGTCTCCAGATGATTACCTAAAATTCACTCTTCCATTACTGGGGACAATTATTTTTATCCTAGTCCCACTTTAGTTACTGCTATAAGTTATTTAATGTAGAAATAATAAAAAAATGTAATTACAGTCAAATAGTTAATTGAGGTTTAACTGGTATGTCACCCGACCACATGCCTAAAGACTCCAAGAAGACAGGATGGTGAAGGGTATGAGGGATGTTGCTTTAGCGTCTCATCCTCGGTTATTACAGAGCAGTTTCCTTCTAAACAAACCATTTTACAATTTAAAATTCAATTAAGTTTTTCAACTAAATCAAGACTCACTGAGCATAATTGAGAAGGGATGGGCTGAATCTAAAGAAAAAAACATGAGATGACCCTATAATTCTTAACGTTGCTGTCCAAGTTTCCTCCTCAGTTCAGTTCAGCCTAAATATCCACCAATTTCACCTGTTTCAATTATATAACAAGTTTTAAGAGTTCAGCACAGATAAATTTCCCAGTGAAAGAAAAGAAGAAGTATTATCTTTGGATGGAAAAGATTTCTGAGAAGTCTGGGGCTGTATGACAGGCAGGCAAAGGAGAACTCTGAATACCTGGTTGTTAATATTAACATCCACGTTGGGGTGAGGAGCTGGCACAGGTCTGTTTTCCATTTCAAGGTGTTTGAGCTTCTCTGAGGCATCTATGTATGCTGGAAGAAAAAAAAAAAAAAGGAAAATAGGCACTTAGTCTGCCATGCTGTCACGCTTGTAAGTGTACAGACTCAGGCTTTCTTCACTGCCTCCCCTCAATAAAAGGTAATAATCCAGATCACCTTGGACCAGACATTCTTTCTATAACCAGGAGACTCACCATTAATTTGAGTAAGAGTTAACCTAAACAGGAACATTTCCTGTATCTGCTCTGCTCCTAAAATGCCACTGGATGTAGACTCTCCATGGCATGAGGGGTTAAGAAAGCTCACCAGCTAAGAGATTCAAAGAAAAGGCACAGAGCACCTGCGACACCACCCTTCCTTCCTAAGTACAACCCAAGCTCCTCCTGCAAACCTTAGCACCTAGCTGTTTTTTCTCCTTGTTTCCTGACTATATGGGGCCTAAAACTAAACTGATGAAGAAAACACATTTATTAACTCACTTACTCAACCTATCACATACTGGTGACATCATTCAGGTGTGATGCAGGACAAGCATCTTATCTTCACGACCTGCAACCAGGCTGCACAATACAAGTAAAATCCTCCAACCACTGAAAAGATGATACATTAAATACAATGAATTCTATTTCAACTAACAACTGTTAGTTGTTCTTATTGTGCAGGAGTCAATTTGGTAGGAATTTGAATTTATACACTGTCTACATAACCGAAAAAGCTACTGAATGCCTAATAATTTCTAAGCAATCAAGGAGAAGAAAGGAGGGAAAACTATGAAATCATTTCCTCTCAGTCAGAGAGATCTTCTAAAGTGTTCATCAATTAACTCTGTAAATCTGTCCCTTGGCTACATATTAGAATCAGATTGGGAACTTTTAAGATATACTGATTCCCAGAGCTGACCCTAGAATAACAATATCAGATTTCTGAAGGTAGTTTTCTGGCATTAGTAGTTTTTATTTATTTATATTTTTAATTACTTATTTTAATTAAAGGCTAATTATTTTACAATACTGTAGAGTTTTCTGCCATACATTGACATGAATCAGCCAATGGTGTACATGTGTCCCTGAAGCCCCTTTCCACTTCCCTCCCCATCCCATCCCTCAGGGTTGTCCCAGTGTAGCAGCTTTGAGTGGCACTTGTAGTTTTTAAAACCCTCTAGGGCTACCGTCTATGGGGTCACATGGAGTCGGACACGACTGAAGCGACTTAGCAGTAGCAGCAGGTGATTTTAATGTTCAATCAAAACTGAGAATCACTAATTCAACATTAATCTCAAAATCTTCCATATTCATTTTCTTACTTAATTGCCATCTCTTGCTTTTCTTATGCTTCAAATGATTTGACACTAAATTTTAACATGATGATGCTGGGAGGACCACAACACTTTAGCTTATGCTGCTAAATGAATACTGCTGGCTTGTGGTGGTGAGGAAGAACTGACTAAAATAAAGATTATTATGCTATTTCTGTTTTGCTGAGAAATATCCTGAGACTGTAGGATAAATGTTTTTAAGTTACTATTTATTAACTATTTACCTAAGTCAATCAGGGTTTTGACATCATAACCAAAAGAAAATATAAAATAAATTGGACACCAAGATTTGTATCTTGGTATAAGACCTTAATTCTTAATATCAAAATGTTCTAGTTTCATTGACTGACACTGAGCAAATGTTTTGCGTCTCAACTGGATAAGTCTTACTAATGAAACCCCTACATGGTTCAAGAATTTCTTCCGTCATAACTTCATTTAAGCTCTGCTTGAATAGTTTCTGTAATGGGGGTCCCACTCACTGTAAGATATCTATTTCTGATATATGGCAAGAACAGTTTAAAAGATTCTTCCCTAAACTTATTTCAATTTGGCTTTGCTATATTTTCAAACTGCTGATCCAAGATTCACTAGAAGACGACATAAATTCCCTGATACAAAAGGCTTCTGAATATATGAAGTTATTACATCTCATTTGGTCTTGTCATTTCTAAGCATCCTTAGTTTGTTCTACCAAATTCCTCAAAACCAAAATAATCTCCTAGAAAGTGTGTACTAAATAAACATTGTTTGTTCATACAACAATACTGCAGTGCTGAAAGAATTTTAAACACTGTTCAAATCCAGACAACTGCTGTTGTTGTTCAGCTGCTTAGTCATGTCCAACTCTTTGCGACCCCATGGACTGCAGCACACCAGACTTCCCTGTCCACCACCTTCCGGAGCTTGCTCAAGCTCATGTTCATTGACTCAGTGTTGCCACTGAACCATCTCATTCTCTACTGTCCCCTTCTCCTCCTGCCTTCAATATTTCCCAGCATCAGAGTCTTTTCTAAGGAGTTGACTCTTTGCATCAGGTGGCCAGTGTTGGAGCTTCAATTTCAGCATCAGTCCTTCCAATGAATAGTCAGGATTGATTTCCTTTAGGATTGACTGATTTGATCTCCCTGCAGTCCTAGGGACTCTCAAGAGTCTTTTCCAACACCACAGCTCAAAAGCATCAATTTTCTGGTGTTCAGTCTTCTTTATGGCCCAACTCACATCTATACATGACTACTGGAAAATTCACAGCTTTGACTAGACAGACCTTTGTCGGTAAAGTAATGTCTCAGTTTTTTAATATGCTGTCTCAGTTTGTCACAGCTTTTCTTCCAAATTAATTAATTAAATTAAAACTTTAATTTAAGCATCTTTTAATACATACAATGGACAGACATAAAATGAAAACAGAATCAATGTTGCCATTCTATAAAAGAAACTTTTTATTTTAATCCTGAAAATACTTCACATTAAGCAGGTTTTAGAAAAGGCAGAGGCACCAGAGATCAAATTGCCAACATCCACTGGATCATGGAGAAAGCAAGAGAGTTTCAGAAAAACATCTATTTCTGCTTCATTGACTATGCCAAAGCCTTTGACTGTGTCGATCACAATAAACTGTGGAACATTCTGAAAGAGATGGGAATCCCAGACCACCTGACCTGCCTCTTGAGAAACCTGTAGCAGGTCAGGAAGCAACAGTTAGAACTGGACATGGAACAACAGATTGGTTCCAAATAGGAAAAGGTGTACGTCAAGGTTGTATATTGTCACCTTGCTTGTTTAACTTATATGCAGGGTACATCATGAGGAACGCTGGGCTGGAAGAAGCACAAGCTGGAATCAAGATTGCTGGGAGAAATATCAATAACCTCAGATATGCAGATGACACTACCCTTATGGCAGAAAGTGAAGAGGAACTCAAAAGCCTCTTGATGAAAGTGAAAGAGGAGAGTGAAAAGGTTGGCTTGAAGCTCAACATTCAGAAAACAAAGATCATGGCATCTGGTCCCATCACTTCATGGGAAATAGATGGAAAAACAGTGGAAACAGTGTCAGACTTTATTTTTTTGGGCTCCAAAATCACTGCAGATGCTGATTGCAGCCACGAAATTAAAAGACGCTTGCTCCTTGGAAGGAAAGTTATGACCAACCTTGATAGTATATTAAAAAGCAGAGACATTACTTTGCCAACCAAGGTCCGTCTAGTCAAGTCTATGGTTTTTCCCGTGGTCATGTATGGATGTGAGAGTTGGACTGTGAAGAAAGCTGATCGCCGAAGAATCGATGCTTTTGAACTGTGGTGTTGGAGAAGACTCTTGAGAGTCCCTTATACTGCAAGGAGATCCAACCAGTCCATTCTAAAGGAGATCAATCCTGGATGTTCATTGGAGGGACTGATGCTAAAGCTGAAACTGCAATACTTTGGCCACCTCATGCGACGAGTTGACTCACTGGAAAAGACTCTGATGCTGGGAAAGGTTGGGGGCGGGAGGAGAAGGGGACGACGGAGAATGAGATGGCTGGATGGCATCACCGACTCTGTGGACATGAGTTTGAGTGTACTCTGGGAGTTGGTGATTGACAGGGAGGCCTGGCGTGCTGTGATTCATGGGGTTGCGGAGAGTCGGACACGACTGAGCGACTGAACTGAACTAAGCTAGTCTTGCTTCTGGCTGAATCTAAACACTGATGGCCTCTATCTGTTACATATCACATCTTTAGAGTGACAAAGAGTGACTATTTCTAACAAGAGACAGAGTTCAGAGCAAGGCTGTGAAAACTGGAAAATAACCAAAAACAACTGCTGCAAAAAAAGTACATGAGAAATATTGGCATTCCTTGGAGATACTGTGGGTTCAGCTCTGGATCACCACAGTGCGGTGAATCATGTGAATTGCCTGGTTTCCCAGTGCATGGAAGTTACGTTTGTACTATATTGTAGTCTACTTATTAAACATGCAGTAGCATTATGTTTAAAAAAATAATGTGAATACTTCAGTTAAAAAATACTTTATTGCTAAAAAATGCTACCCAATATCTGACAATGTAGAGCTGCCACAAACTGTCACTTTGCAAAAAAGCACAATATTTGCAAAGTATAATAAAACAAGGTGCTCTGAGTAACAGAGATGTTTTCTTAACCCGATAACTATTACCTTTAAAAAATCAAATTAGAACATCATTCTGAAATTATGAATAAATCAAAGTTAATTTATGTTTCCCAGACTTCAGACTTAGAATAACAATTTAAATATGGTAGATGTCAATAAAAACATAACATATAATATGCCAGAACATTTGTTTAACAGTGCATTTGCAGTGGTTATATCAGGAACAAAAGAACAGATTTTTAAAACCAAGTGAAAGTAAAGTTGCTCAGATGTGTCCAACTCTTTGTGACCCCGTGGACTGTAGCCCACCAGGCTCCTCCATCCATGGGATTCTCCAGGCATGAATACTGGAGTGGGTTGCCATTTCCTTCTCCAGGGGATCTTCCTGACCCAGGGATAGAACCCAGGTCTCCCGCATTGCAGGCAGACGCTTTAACCTCTGAGCCACCAGGGAAGCCCACTACTAGCAGTAATTCAGCATGTTCTATGAACCAGAAGCACTGTGAAATTTTTTATCACGTCTTTCTAAATTACTAAATCCTATTGCTGTATTCTACACTCTTCAGAGAGAACAGCATACTCATTGGCAATTTCCTATAACTTGTTTAAAAGATGGTGCTTAATTTTAGAAAAAGAAATCAAAATTTCCAAGAACCATGTAAACATAAGCTGCTTTTAAATGATCACACTTACACTGAAATTCAACAGAAAGCTCTTGTTTAAAGACAGTTATGTTTTAATATCAAACCAAACTCACAAATAGAAATATGTGCAATTTATTATTTCCTTTTAACCTTTTAAAAAGTTAAGGAGAGCAGCATTCTTTCTTGATTATTTATTTTTGTGGGTCTGGGCAACAACAGCTCTCATTAATAACAAAATATTTCCTATGCACTAATGGAATGTCCAAACATTTGTTCAATCCTGTTTCCTAGATAATCTCTAAGGAAACATTTTTCTCTTAATTTTCACTCAAGAAACAAAAAGCAAATCTGAAAATTTAAAAATGTTTAATGACTTATAAATGACACAAATGTTTAATGGTATCAATTATGTGATCTTAAACATTTCAATGGACACCTAAGCCAAAAAGGCAAGAAGGCATAACTATCCTACATTAAAATTTCAAATTCAACTACTGCTGCATAAAATACTCGAAGTAACTGACAGTTAATTTCAAAAGACGTAGACTAGATTAATGTCACTGATATCATACAGTACATTTACTTACTCCTGCGCTCACCTTTAGGTCCCTCTGACCCAGCCTGCCTGGTGGCTGTGCTCACTTCACCTGGGGCTTGGGAGGTGTCCATGGTGTCAGGTGCCCCAGCTACCTCATCAATGGTTGTTTCCAGTAAGTCTGGACTATCTAGCAAATCAATCTTCAGAGGCAAGCTGTAAAGGTAACAGAAAACATACTTAGACCAAGACATTTATCATGAAAATAATTTAAAACACTAATAAAAATCTGTTGGAAAAAAATTCATTTAAGAAAAAAAAATTCATATAAGAGTTCATATGCCAAGTGGTTTATTCATCTGTCAAAACCTTTGGGCAGATTCTCTTCCATGCAAGATGGAGAAGAAGGGGCTGAATTTAGCTTTCCAACTGAAATAACCTAAGGGGAAAATAAACAATTCTCAAGATATCAGACATCAGAAAACAAAAAGGCAGAAATTCTGAGATTCAGGAAACAATGATGAGTTTGAGTGAACTCCCGGAGTTGGTGATGGACAGGGAGGCCTGGCGTGCTGTGATTCATGGGGTCGCAAAGAGTCGGACACAACTGAGCGACTGAACTGAACTGAACTGAGGAGTCCTTGTTTTAAGAGAATCTCCATGTCGTAATACAGAGACTACAGTGAGGTGGGGCACAGAGACGTCCTGTGGCTGACCGTCCACGGAGACCAGGACAGCTGAAGTTCACTGGACAGGGTACCAGGCAGGAGAGAATCCTGGAGGTCTACAGAAGGCTCCCCTCAAGATGCAGTAGGGTACTGATCATGGAACATGTGGAAGGAAACTCCTGAGACTGGGGAATAAACCATCCAAAAGGATTTCCTCTTTCTACGTGGCTCCGGAAAGAATTAGTGGCACTCATGCTGGGCCACAGTGTCCTTCTTTTACAGACTATAAAACACATAACAAGGGTACAGAGTATGCAAAAGATCCTGCCTGAGGAGTAGAGAATAATTTATCCAGACAGCCTTGTGACAAATCCACTTGACACATCACAAAAGAAAGAGCTGAAAGGATCAAAGTGTTTCCAAGTAATTTAACTGCATTCTAAAACAAACCTCAAGAATGAAAGGAATACAAAATGATCTGGCATCCAACAATGTAAATTTCAAAATGTCAGGTATCTAGTCAAAGATTATTAGGAATGCTAAGAGGCAGAAAAAGACATCCATACTAAGAGAAAAATCAATCAACAGAAATCAACATGTTAGGATTAGCAAAGAAAGACACTAAAAACAGTTATTATAGCTGTATTTCATACGCTCAAAAACCTAAGCAGAAATGAGAACATGCAAAAAAGACTCAAACCAAGCTTCTAGAGATGAAAATCACAACTAAGATGGAAAATATATTGGGTGAGGTGGACAGCAGATTAGATTTTAAAAAAGATACTGAATTTAAAGGCACAGCAATAGAAACTATCCAAAATAAAACACACAGGGGAAAAGGATTCCCCCCCAAATGAAAAGAATGTCAGTTCTTCTTTGCGGGACAACTTCAAGCAACCAACTGTATGAATAACCGACTAGATGGAGTCCCAGGGTGGAGGGGGTAGGGGAGAAAAAGTATTTGAAGAAAAAAAATGACTGATGTTTACAAATCTGATGAAAACTATAAAGCCACAGATTCAAGAATTTCAGGAAACTCTAAACACAAAAAACATGAAGAAAACTACACCAAAGCACACTGTAACCACACTGCTTAAAACCAATGATGAAAAGAAAAATTTAAAAGCAGCCAAAACACTGTACATTCAAAAGAATAAGATAAGGAGGACAGCAGATTTCTTATCAGAAATAATGCAAACTAGAGGACAGGGGAGGAGTATCTCAAAGACATGTAAAGAATTAAAGTCTACCAATCCAAATTTTATATCCAGCCAAAAAGCTCTCAAAAACAAAGGAAAACCTATATATACACCAAAGAAAAGTGAAAGCAAACATACACTCAGAGATGTGTACCCAAATGTTCATGGCATCACTATTCATAATAGCCAAAAAAGTAGAAATGCCCATTAACTGAGGAATGGATAAATAAAATGTGATCTGTCCATAGAATGGCATAATAATCAGCAAGAAAAGTACTGAAACATGCTATGACCCTTGAAAATACAATGTTAAGGGAAAAAGTCAGGCATAAAATACCACATATCATATGAGGCCACTTATATGAAATGCCCAAAATAAAGAAGTTCACAGGCACAGAAAGTAGATCAGTGATTGTCAGAAGCTACAGAGGAATGAAGATTTAACTGCTGCGGTTTAAGGCCTGAAGTTAGAATTCCGTAAGAAGGCTGTCTTGACGTCCCTGAGCTTCATGGGCCCCCAAGGCCCAACCATGAGCTTCCTAACTCTCATCAGATATGCCCTCCCAGTGAAAAACATTCCAAAAAACTGTACCAGCTGCATCCTACCATATTCTTAAGCAAGTAACTTTAATTTATCTGCCAGCCTGTGAAATTATTCAGACAAGCCAATCATATCCCCTGGTGGGAACCAAGGGTCAACTCATTTTCACATTCCTATAAAGCCTGCCTCCCAAAAAAGCCCCTGCTTGTTCACTTTGCTCCCAAGACAGACATGATGCAACCTCATTGTTGTGAGGTTTCGTCCTCCTTAGAGCCATGAGTATATGTGTTTAACAAACTGCTGTCAGGGCTGGGCATTGTATGTTGGGCCATCTAATAGTATTTAGGGTAGAGGATCCCTCCCTTACCAAAAGGGTGAGTGAGTGTAGAAAAGAACAACTGATAGTGGGCATGGGTTTTCTTTTTTGTTGTTTAGTCAACAAGTTGTGTTTGATTCTTTAGCAGCCCCATGGACTGTAGGCTGCCAGGTTCCTCTACCCATGGGATTTTTCCAGGCAAGAATACTAAGTGGGTTTTTTTGGATTTTTTTAGTGAGGGGCAAAATATTCTAAAGTAAAATTGTAATAAAAGTTGCGCAATTCTATGAAAGTGCTAAAAACACTGCACTGTTGGCTGCGAATGGGTAAACAATGTGAATTATATCTTAAAAAAGAAGAAAGACAACAGGAATTCATGACCAAAAGACCAGCACTAAAAAAATATTAAAGGAAGACATACAGGCAGAAGTAAAATGAACAATGTATTATAGGGTCTAAAACATACATAGAAGAAAAATGTTTGACAAATGACAGTAAAAAGGCTGGGATAGGAGAAATAGAAGCACACTACTCTAAAGTTGTTATACTGCGCATGAAACAGTATAATATTCCTTGAAAGTTGACTGATAAATGCTAAAGTAACCATTAAAGTTAAAAAAAACAAAAACAAAGAGTTATAGCTAAGGAATAAGAAAAGGACATAAGTGAAATTTTTAAAAAATTAATGAAAAAAGAAGATGGAAACAAGAAACATATGGGACAAACAGAAAACAAATAGCAGGATGACAGACTCAATCATACCAATAATCATATTAAAAGGAAACAGTATAAACATACCATTAAAAAAAATCAGTCTCTGCAGAGACTGTCAAAAATTGCCAATGTCAGGACTTCCCTAGTGGTCCAGTGACTAAGACTCTGAGTTCCCAAGGCAGGGTAGCTGGGCTCAACCCCTGATCAGGAACCTCAGATGCCACATGCCACAACTAAGATCCCACATGCCCATTAAAGAGCCAACACGCCTCAATTAAGACCCAGTATAGTCAATAATTCGACATTTTAAAAAAATTGCCAGTGTCAACTCTATTTCAAGTCATCACGGCAGAGGATTGGGAAAAGTTTTCAATTAACAATAACTGTGCTCAGATAAACCTCACTGACTATACTGCCACTGTGCAAAGATGAAACATACCAATTTTCAAATGCAGAGACTATCAGTTAAAATTTAAAAAGCAAAACCCAGTTATGTGGTGCCTACATGAAACAATTTAACTATGAAGAAACGAGATGGCTGGATGGCATCACCGACTCGATGGACATGAATTTAAGTGAACTCCAGGAGTTGGTAATGGACAGGGAGGCCTGGCGTGCTGTGATTCATGGGGTCGCAAAGAGTCGGTCACTACTGAGCAACTGAACTGAACTGAACTGAAACAAATTAACAAAGATAAAAAATAAAAGGACAGAAAAAGATATACTACGCTAACACTAGTCAAAAGAAAGCTACACTGAACATATTGATATCAAAGTAAAGTTAAGAGCAAAGAATAGTACTTAAAACGAAGATGATCACTTCATAAGGATAAAGGGGTCATTTAATCAAGAGAACATAAAAATCCTAAATATTTATTAACTTAATGGTGGCATTTTAAAATGCATGGAGCCAAAACTGAAAGAACTGCAAAGAGTAATGAACAAATCAATTATGGTTGGAGATTTCAACACCCTTCTTTCAATAAGTGATAGAACAGAAAATCAGCAAGGATACAGTGGACGTGAACATCACTAACCACCAACTTTACTTGATTGACATTTAGAAAATACTCTACCCAAAACATCAAAACACATGATCTTCTCAAGGGCATACAGAATAATCTAAGATAGGTCGTATTCTGGGCCATAAAACAAGAGTTAATAAATTCAAAAGGACTCAAATCATACAAAGTATGTATGTTCTTTGACTAGAACATAAATTATAAATCAAAACAGAAAGTTCCTTGGAAAATCGCCAGATATTTGAAAACTATATAATGTACTTCTAAATAACCACTGGATCAAAAAAGATATGAAAAGGAAAATTAGAAAAGAATTTTAAACTAATGAAAGCAAAAGCACAAAACATCTATATTTGTAGGATTCCACTAAAATAATAATTAGAGGAATATTTATAATATTAAACATTTAGAGTAGAACAAAGTTTTCAAATCATGACCTCAGTTTATACCTTGATAAATTAGAAAAAGAGCATATTAAATGCAAAGGAAGAGGAAGGCAGGAAATAATAAAGATAAAAGGAAAAATAATAGAGAAAATGAATTAAACTGAGAACTAATTCTTTGAGCTCAATGTAATTAATAATTTGTAGCTAGACTGATAAAAAGAAAAATAAGAATATATATATACAATATCGGGAATGGGAAAAGTGATGTCACTACAGATACTATATACATTAACAAGGTATAAGGGAATATTATGAATTGTATGCCAATAACTTCAACAACTTAGATGATATGCAAAAATTCCTCAAAAGCCACAAACTACCACAGCTCACTCCAGGAAAACAGAAAGTCTGAATAGATGCAGAAAAGTATAGAAATTAACTGGCAATTAAAAATCTTCTCACAAAGAGAAACTCAGACCCAGAAAACCTCCTGAAAAATTCTATCAAATATTTAAAAGAAGAAATAATTCTAACCATCAACAAACTATCTTACAAATAGAGGAAAGGCAACATTCTCCAAGTCATTCTATGAGCCCATTATTATCCCGACAGTGGAGCAATACCAAACATACAACAAGAAATCAATCAAGGAATAAAAAGGACTGTCCACCATGATCAACTGGGACTTTTCACAGGAATGCAAAGTTGGTTTACCATTCCAAAATCAATTAATGTAATATTACATATTAATAGAAACAAACCACAGGATCATGTCAACAGATACAGAAAAAGCATTTGACAAAATCCAGCAACACTAATGGTAAAACTCTCAACAAACTAAGAATAAACAGGAATATCTTCAATCTGATAAAGGAAATATACAAAAAAAAAAAAAAATCAACAGCTAACATTACATTGAGGCTTCCCTGGTGGCTCAGACAGGAAAGAATCCCCCTGCAATGTGGGAGACCTGGGTTCGATCCCTGGGTTGGGAAGATCCCTGAACAAGGGCATGACAACCCACCCCAGTATTCTTGCCTGGAGAGTTCCATGGACAGAGAAGCCTGGTGGGTTATGGTTTATGGAGTCAGAACTAAGCACAGCACAGCACAGCACAACATTACACTGAATGATGAATGACCAAATTATTTATCCTAAAAGTCACAAATAAGACAAAGATTCCACTCTTATCACTTCTATTCAACAATACACAGAAGGTTTTAAAAGGTGCAGTAAGAATAAAAAGGCAGAGTAAATCAAGGGTCCAAACTAGAAAGAAAGAGATACAAAGGAAGAGGTTTTTATGTACAGATGACAGAATCCTATATGTAGAAGTCAATGGAATCCACAAAATGCTCCTGGAAAGTAATAAACAAGTTCAGCAAGGAGGCAGAGCACAAGATCAACATGCAAAATTCAATTATGCCTACACACTAGCAATGAACAATAGAAAACTGAGATTAACATAACTGTTCACAGCAGCATCAAAAGAATAAAAACAGGAATAAATTTAATAAAGGATATGCAGAGCTTGGGCTTCCCACGTGGTGCTTGTGGTAAAGAACCCTCGGGCCAATGCAGGAAACACAGAGACTCGGGTTCAATCCCTGGGTAGGGAAGATCCCCTGGAGGAGAGCATGGCAACCCACTCCAGTATTCTTGCCTGGAGAACTCCATAGACAGAGGAACCTGGCAGGCTACAGTCCATAAGGTTGAAAAGCTGGACCTGACTGAAGTGATTAAGCACACATACAGAGCTTATACACTTAAAACTATAATAAATAAAGGATATCTAAATATCTGATGCTGGGAAGGATTGGGGGCGGGAGGAGAAGGGGACGGCAGAGAATGAGATGGCTGGATGGCATCACCGACTCGATGGACATGAGTTTGAGTGAACTCCAGGAGTTGGTGATGGACAGGGAGGCCTGGTGTGCTGTGATTCATGGGGTCGCAGAGAGTCGGTCACGACTGAGCGACTGAACTGAACTGAACTGAAACAAACAGAAAGCTACTTTATGTTCATGAATTAGATGAAAAAAATGTGAAAATTCAGGAGCTAGAACAGCCAAGTGCATTCTAAGAAGAAAGTTGGAGGATATATACTGTAACTTGCTATAAAACCACAGTAATTAAAACAGTGTGGTACTGGCACAAAAATAGGTATGTAGGGGGTTCCCTGGTGGCTCAGTGGTGAAGAATCTGCCTGCCAACACAGGAGACATGGTTTGATCCTTGGTCTGAGAAGATCCCACATGTCACAGAGCAACTCAGCCCCTGCACCACAACTATTGAGCCTGTGTTCTAGAGCCTGGGAACCACAACTACTGGGCCCATGTACTGAAGCCCATGTGCCCTAGAACCCATGCTCCAAGACAAGAGAAGCCACCATAATGAGAAACCCAAGCACCATAATAAAGAATAGCCCCTGCTCACCACAACTAGTGAAAGCCTGCACAGCAATGAAGACCCAGCACAGCCAAAAATAAATAAATAAAAATTTTAAAACTAGATATGTAAATCAACAGAATGAAACTGAGAGTTCAGAATTCATAATACTTATGGTTGATTTTTGCCAAGACAAATCAGTGGATAAAAGAATAGGCATTCAATAACTGGTGTCAAGAGAACTAAAAATACATGCAAGAACATGAATTTAGACCCTTACCTCACACGACACAAAAGTTAAATCAACATGGATAACATACTGAAATGTTAAGAGCTGAAACTATAAATATCTGGAAAAAACACAGGAGGAAAAGATCTTAGTGATTTGGTGTTGGCAAAATGTTCTCGGATATACCAAAGGTTCTGTTCTGTTCCGTTCAGTCGCTCAGTCGTGTCTGACTCTTTGCGACCCCGTGGACTGTAGCCTACCAGGCTTCCCTGCCCATGGGATTCTCCAGGCAAGAATGCTGGAGTGGGTTACCATTTCCTTCTCCAGGGGATCTTCCTGGCCCAGGGATCGAACCCGGGTCTCCCGCATTGGAGGCAGATGCTTTAACCTCTGAGCCACCACGGAAGTGAAAAAGTTTTGAAGATAATGGTGATGGCCACACAATATGAAAGTAATTAATGCCACTAAAATTGCATATTTAAAAATGGTTAAAATGATAAATTGTTATGATCATTTTTAATATCAATTTTTATTATGGTAAAATATACATATATATTACAATAAAAATTTATCAAGATCTCCTTTTTCTGGGGGAAAATTCAAAAGAATTTTATAGAGTAAAAAACATGACTGGCTATGTTGTTATAAGCACATGTACTTATGAGCCAATCATATATTTGCACAGCTTTAGATCTCAAAATGTACCATTCATTTGCCCTTCTGCCAACGTTGAAGTGTGTTTATCAAGGAAAAAAATGAACAAACTTTAATCATTCTCTTCTGACAAGAGAAGAAAATGTAGGACATAGACTGTTAAAATTTTACTTTGAGAGGCTATCTCAGCAAGTAATCTAAATAAGTGAATGATGGTATAAATGTTGCTTTCTGAAAATAGGTGGCTGTGTAACTTTTAGTGAAAGAGCAAGGTAGCACTGAATGTTGAGAACCCGAAGGACCAATATCTGAAAATTTCTTCAAAAGAAATCTATTACTGGGGAAAGTGACTAAATAGGTTAATTTGTCAAATGAATTATTCAAATAATCACCAAAATATACCACAGGGAAAAGAAAACCTACAAGGAAGGAGAAAACAGGACAAGATGCAAATAGTACAAAATGTCGAGAAACATATGGATGAGTTATTAAAACACAAGAACAGGACAAGAAACAAGCAGAACAAAATTTTAAAAGCTGAAAAAACATGAATGGACTGGCAGACTTAAGAAAGGCAAATCAAGCCAGCAGTGGAGAAAGATGAGAACCAATCCAGTTAACCTCAATTGTTAGTCAGCAGATCAGCAACTAGGGGGTCAAGGACAATGGATAAACTAGTGAAAACCTGATGAAACTATCCGGAACTTTCAAACAAGATATCCTTTTTCCAGCTCCCCACAATTGCTTATCTGGCCCTCCTCCACATCAGTTAAAGTTAGGAGGTTTCTCTAGAGAAGTTAGAACAGTTTTCTGGACTGCAGGCACTTGTGTGGGAGGGGATGGACAGATGGCCATAAAAATATAGCGTGCCAGAAATCTCATTCTTTTTCTTTAATATGGGTAAGGGTAGAAAGACCTTTAGCCTCCAGGAAGGAGATTGGAAACCTTCACTTTGGAGACTGACCAAAGCAAGATACTCATGTGGGTATCTTTTTGTAAACTCTCATGGAAGCTGAAGCAACTATGATCCAAAGAACTTTATTATGCTCTCCCTGAAGCCTTCATGTAATGACAGTGTTAGGACTTCCCTAGTGGTCCAGTGGTTAAGAATCCACCTTCCAATGCAGGGGACACAGGATCAAACCAGGGTTCAATCCCTGGTTGGGGAACCAAGATCCCACATGCCAAAGAGCAACTAAACCCTCGCGCCACAACTAGAGAGCCCACACACAACAACAAGAGAAGTCTGTGCCGCAAGCAGAGAAGCCCTCTCATGCTGACACCCAGCAAAACCAAAAAAGGCAATCTTGTCGTTTTACACCTGCAAACAGATTTTTCAAAAGTAAATGTACTGTTTAAGAATGTATGTTATATAATAAACTAAAAGAAATGCAAGGGAATGATTAACACAAAGTTGGGATACTGCCCACATGTGGGAGAGGGGACGGATGCAATTACAGACACACAAGAGTCTTCTTAGATTCTACTAAATGCTCTATTTCCTAACCTCCTTCAATATTACAAATGTTTTCCTTCTTAATCTGGTGGTGGGTATATGAATGCTAATTATTTCTCTTTCAATCATACACTTTTTTGTATTTAAAATTTATTTCACAAATTCAAAAAAATCATCCTACCGACTTCCGTGTTCAGATCCCAAGCTGAATGAAGAGCATTCCAGTAACAGTTTGATGCTATTATAGCCTTGCCTCCATTAAAAGAATGGACATCAGACTACTTGGCATGCACATTTTTCTTTTTAAAATAATAAACGGGTGTGATGATTTTTTAAATAACACTCATAAAATAATGCCTAATTGATTTAATGACTATGTCCTTATTTATGAGATTAAATTGGTTTCTAAATAAATCCTCTGAGAGTTAGTATATCCTCTGCCAGTAACCAAACCCATTTTCAGATCAGGAATTTTTCGATGCTTCAATTTCATTCCATATTGCAGCTTCAATCTTTGATGTGTCATATTCCCTCATCATATCAAACTCAATACCAAAGGTACTACCCATAAAAAAAAAAAATGGGAAGTTGGACTTCATCACAATGTAATGCTTGAGCTTCAAAAAAACACTCTTGATTGAAATGCAGAGAGAAGTCACAGATGAAGAGAAAAATTTTGCAAATCATGTTATCTCATAAAGAACTGGTATCCAACATATACAAAGAACTCTTAATATCAAAAAGATAAATAACTCATATAAAAATGAGCAAAAGGTTCAAATTGACATTCCTGCAAAGACAATCGATTAACAGCTGACAAGCACATGAAAAGATGCTCAACATCAGTAGCCCTCTGGAAAATGCAAATAAAAACAAGGAAATGCCACTATTCACTCTCTTAAACAACTGTAACCAAAAAGACAGAAAATAACAAATGTTGGCTAGGACGTGAAGACCTGGAACATTCAAGCATTTCCTCTCCGGAAAAACATTTGTCAATTTCTTGAAAAGTTAAAATATAAATATAACCACACAACTCAGAAATTTTCTTCCTAGGAAATGACATTTTATGTCCACACTAAGATATGTACAGGAATGCTTATAACATTACTGACAGCCAGAACATGGAAACAATGCAAACTTCCAACAACTGATGAATGTATAAACAAAATACCATATATCCATAAAATGCATTACTAATCAGCAACTGAAAGGAGCACACTAGAATACATGGATAAATCTGAAAAACATTATTCTAGGAGAAAACCAGACATAAAACCTTGTATACTGTATAATTTCATTTATACAAAAAGTCTAGAAAAGTAAAATCTATAAAGACTGAACTTTTGGAGATCATGAAAATGTTCTAAAACTGAACTGTAATGATTGTACAATTTATTTCTAAAAATTATGGACTTGTACATTTACCATAAATGAACTTTTAAATTTTATTTATTTTTTGGCCATGCTGGGTCTTTGTGGTTGCTCTTGACCTTTCTCTAATCGCAGAAAGCGAGGGTCAATCTCTAGCTGAGGTACATGGGCTCCTCATTGCGGCGGCTTATGTTGTGGAGCGCAGGCTCTACTGCACTCAGGCTTGAATAGCTGTGGTTCACAGGCTCTAGGACACAGGTTCAATAGTTGTGGTGCATGGGCTTAGTACTAAGCCTCACAGCATGTGGAACCTTTGAGGACCAGAAATCAAACTTGTCAGTTCCCCGCCTTGGCAGGCAGATCCTTAATCACTGGACCACCAGGGAAGTCCCAATAAATGAATTTTACAATGTGTACAAATATTTTTGAATATGTAAAAACCTTAGTCAAATTTAGGATTTCAGAACTAAAAACAATCTAGTTCAACTTGAAATAACAAAGTTGCAGGATACAAGATCAACATACAAAAATCAACTGTGCATCTGTATCCATGAAGTGAACAGGAAAATGAAATATGAAAACAATTCCAGAACTTCCCTGGCAGTCCAGCAGTTAAGACTCCACTGCAAGGGGTGCAGGTTTGATCCCTGGTCAGGGAACTAAGATCCTGCATGCTGTGAAGTACAGCCAAACAGTAAAAAAAAAAAAAAAAAAATTCATCTAGAAACACAAGAATTCTAACAGTTATATTTTTTATAATTTCTTTGGCTGTGCAGGCTTTTCTCTGATTACGGTGCGTGGGGGCTACCCTCTAGGTGCAGTACACAGGTTTCTTGTTGTGGTGGCTGCTCTTGTGGTGCAGCGTGG
Organism: Moschus berezovskii; assembly: GCF_049115385.1. NCBI lineage: Eukaryota > Metazoa > Chordata > Mammalia > Artiodactyla > Moschidae > Moschus > Moschus berezovskii. The sequence continues at coordinate 65,247,203 of NC_142461.1, forward strand.
GCTCTAGGGCGAGCAGGCTTCAGTAGCTGTGGTTCCCAGGCTCTAGAGCACACGCTCAACAGTGTGGAACAGGGGCTTAATTGCTCCATGGCATGTGGGATCCTCCCAGACCAGGGATCGAATCTGTGTCTCCTGCATTGGAAGGTGGATTCTTTACCACTGAGCTATCAGGGAAGCCCTCTAACAGTTTTTTAAAGAACAAGATTTTCAATTTATCTGCTGTGGCAAAGTTCAAAGGTCGATGTAGACATTTTATTTTGTTGACCTGATACTGAGTTAGGCTGAAGCAAACAAACTGCCACTGCTGCATGCTTTCCTACAGGAATCAAGGCCATGCTTTAATCACCCTGGGTCTGGGACACAAATAAGAAAAAAAAGAAAAACTTTCAAAAACTGCTAAGAGAGATAGGGAGAACAGAGAGAGCTTCTTTGCAAGTCAAGACCTCTGTGTCCCAGTCCTATCTCTGCAACCACGTGGCTGTACAGTTTCAAACAATTTCCTTCACTGTGGTCATCAATGTGTGTTCTACAGAGCCCAAAGGATTTCAGACTCAAATGAGCTACACAGAAAGTGGAGAAGATGGCAGAGTTTTGGTTTCCCCCCGGTAACTTTTTAATGAGATTTTTATTTGGAATTCCCAGATAAGTTTAATTAGAAGGGTTTCTCAGTTAAAACTCACTTGGAAACCATGGGAGTAAAGGTACTTTTCAATATTTGTCTTTTTGTACTGCTCCAATGCTTATCCTTTCTAAATGTGAATCAGTGCAACCTGTGAGGCTTTTTTCTTTTTAAATAAGGTTAATAACATCAAAAGAAGAGATGATGGTTGTAACGAGGAAGAAATGAAACAAAAATGACAGAATACAGGAGTTTGTTGAAGCTGACTGATGAGAATGCTGTCTGTCGTTCACCGTATGTTGTACCTATATATAATTTTGAAATTTTCATCATAAATTCTTAAAAATATGGATATAAATATTTTTGGACAAAAAAAATGTGAGAACTGGTAGTTCACTTCCTGTGGTCCTAAGATGGAATATGATAGAAACTTTTTAACTACACCCATATGTCTTAGCCTATTCAGGCTACTTTAACAGAAATACCATAGGCGGGGTAGCTTATTAACAACAGAACTTTATTTCTCCCAGTTCCAGTGTCTGCCAAGTCTTACCAAAAGACACAGTATTTGGTGAGGGCCCTCTTTTTAGTTCAGAGACTGTCTGTTTGCTGCATCCTTATGTGTTAGAAAGAAATGAGGGAGCACTCTGGGGTCTCTTTGACAGGGGCACTAATCCCATTCACCAGGGCTTAAATCCACCTTCATGAAATCACTTCCCAAAGGTCTTACCTCCAAATACCATCACACTGGGGACTAGATCTCAACATATGAATTTTGGAGGGACACGAATAGTCCATCAGTTCAGTTCAGTCCCTCAGTCGTGTCCGACTCTTTGCGACCCCATGAATCACAGCACGCCAGGCCTCCCTGTCCATCACCAACTCCCGGAGTTCACTCAAACTCATGTCCATCGAGTCGGTGATGCCATCCAGCCATCTCATTCTCTGCCGTCCCCTTCTCCTCCCGCCCCCAATCCTTCCCAGCATCAGACTCTTTTCCAGTGAGTCAACTCGTCGCATGAGGTGGCCAAAGTATTGGAGCTTCAGCTTTAGCATCAGTCCTTCCAATGAACACCCAGGATTGATCTCCTTTAGAATGGACTGACTGGATCTCCTTGTAGTCCAAGGGACTCTCAAGAGTCTTCTCCAGCACCACAGTTCAAAAGCATCAATTCTTTGACGATCAGCTTTCTTCACAGTCCAACTCTCACATCCATGCATGACCACTGGAAAAACCATAGCCTTGACTAGACGGACCTTTGTCGGCAAAGTAATGTCTCTGCTTTTTAATATGCTATCTAGGTTGGTCAGAACTTTCCTTCCAAGGAGTAAGCGTCTTTAGTACTCAAAAATAAGATTAAAAGCTGCATGAATCAGAAATGAAATAGAAGTTCATATCTAAAAGAATGTTGAATTAGCTTGGAATTTCTGAAGAACAAAGGTTTAAAAGTATGCATGTTATGGGTTAAACTGTGCCCCACCCCAAATTCATATGCAGAAGTCCTCATGCCCATGACCTTGGATTGGGATTTTACTTGGAAATAGGACAGTTGCAGGTATACACTGCTTAGGTCAAGATGAGATTATACTCAAGTCTAGTGGGCCTTAGGAAGCATCACTATAGACAAAGCTAGTGGAAGTGATGGAATTCCAGTTGAGCTATTTCAAATCCTAAACAGTGATGCTGTAAAAGTGCTGCACTCAATATGTCAGCAAATTTGGAAAACTCAGCAGTGGCCACAGGACTAGAAAAGGTCAGGTTTCATTCTAATCCCAAAGAAAAGCAATGCCAAAGAATGTTCAAACTACCACACAGTTGCACTCATCTCACATGCTAACAAAGTAATGCTCAAAATTCTCCAAGACAGGCTTCAACAGTACGTGTACCATGAACTTCCAGATGTTCAAGCTGGTTTTAGAAAAGGCAGAGGAACCAGAGGTCAAGTTGCCAACATTCACTGGGTCATTGAAAAAGCAAGGCAGTTCCAGAAAAACATCTACTTCTGCTTTATTGGCTATGTGGCTGTGTGGATCACAACAAACTGTGGAAAATTCTGAAAGAGATGGGAATACCAGACCACTTTATCTGCCTCCTGAAAAATCCATATATAGGTCAAGAAGCAACAGTTAGAACTGGACATGGAACATCAGACTGGTTCCAAATTGGGAAAGGAATACCTCAAGGCTCCATGTTGTAACCCTGCTTATTTAACTTATGTACAGAGTTCAGTTCAGTTCAGTTCAATTGTTCAGTTGTGTCCAACTCTTTGCGACCCCATAGACTGCAGCACGCCAGGCCTCCCTGTCCATCACCAACTTCCGGAGTTTACTCAAACTCATGACTATTGAGTCGGTGAAGCCACCTAACCATCTCATTCTCTGTCGTCCCCTTCTCCTCCTGCCTTCAATCTTTCCCAGCATCAGGGTCTTTTCAAATGAGTCAGCTCTTCGCAACAGGTGGCCAAAGTATTGAATGTCAACTTCATATATACAGAGTACATCATGCGAAATTCCAGGCTGGATGAAGCACAAGCTGGAATCAAGACTGCTGGGAAAAATATCAATAACCTCACATATGCAGATGACACCACTCTTATATCAAAAAGCAAAGAAGAACTAAAGAGCCTCTTGATGAAAGTCAAAGAAGAGAGTGAAAAAGTTGGCTTAAAACTCAACATTTACAAAACTAAGATCATGGCATCCGGTCACGTCACTTCATGGCAAAAAGATGGAAAAACAATTAAAACAGTGACAAGACCATCTTGGGGGGGGCTCCAAAATCACTGCAGATGGTGACTGCTGCCATGAAATTAAAAGACGCTTGCCTCTTGGAAGAAAAGCTATGATCAACCTAGACAGCATATTAAAAAGCAGAGATATTATTTTGCCAACAAAGGTCCGTCTAGTCAAAGCTATGGTTTTTCCAGTAGTCGTGTATGGATGTGAGAGTTGGACTCTAAAGAAGGCTGAGTGCCGAAGAACTGATGCTTTTGAACTGCGGTGTTGGAGAAGACTCTTGAGAGTCCCTTGGACTGCAAGGAGATCCAACCAGTCCCTCCTAAAGGAAATCAGTTCTGAATATTCATTGGAAGGACTGATGGTGAAGCTGAAATTCCAATCCTTTGGCCACCTGATGCAAAGAACTGACTCATTGGAAAAGACCCTGATGCTGGGAAAGACTGAAGGTAGGAGGAGAAGGGGACAACAGAGGATGAGATGGTTGGATGGCATCACCGACTCAATGGACATGAGTTTGAGCAAACTCCGGGAGTTGGTGATGGACAGGGAAGTCTGGTGTGCTGCAGTCCATGGGGTTGCAGAGTCGGACACGACTGAGCGACTGAACTGAAATGAGATCATACTGGAGGAGAGGGCAGGCATTTCATGCACCATGACTGACATCCTTCAGTTCAGCCCACTTGAAAAGACATCCTTATGAAGGGGCAAGTATGGACACAGACATACACCCAAAAAGGCCATGTGATGATGAAGGCAGAGACTAGGTGGTACTTTTGCAATCCGCCCGGCCAGCAAACCACCAGCAGCCAGGAAAGAGGCTGGAACAGATCTTCTCACCATTCTCAGAAGGAAGCATCTGGCCTACACCTTTATCTCTTGAACTTCTGACCTCTAGAATCATCGGACAAAATTCTGTGGTCACCCAGCTATAACAGCAGTCCTAGGAAACTTAATAAATGTCGCATTCCAAAGATCTGAGCAGACCTTATAAAAAGAGTCTGAGCAGATTGCACTAACCACACCATAAAAGAAAAGACAAGACATCCAAAGGGACATTCTGCAAGGGCAGGACATCAGGGCAGAGAAAAGCCATATGAAGTAAATGGAGGCTCTGAAAGAACCTGTGAAAGCAGATGATTCCATTTTACTTCAAGGGGGAAAGGGAATCGCTAAGCATTAGCAACTACTAGACCCACATCCGGAGAAGGCAATGGCAAGCCACTCCAGTACTCTTGCCTAGAAAATCGCATGGACAGAGGAGCCTGGTGGGCTGCAGTCCATGGGGTCGCTACGAGTAGGACACGACTGAGCGACTTCACTTTCACACATTGGAGAAGAAAATGGCAACCCACTCCAGTGTTCTTGCCTGGAGAATCCCAGGGACAGTGGAGCCTGGTCGGCTGCCGTCTATAGGGTCGCACAGAATCGGACATGACTGAAGCGACTTAGCAGCAGCAGCCCCACATCATGTGTGGTGCTGAGAGAACTCTTAGGAAACATGATGCATGAATCTGTAAGTTTGGGAGTATACAAAAACGTACCTCCCATGTAGGGAAGTGCATCTCTTAGCATGGAGAGGTCTCGCTCCATGAGCTGACTGAAGTTTACTTTAATAGCCTGGGGGGAAAGGCCAGCGTCTGGACAAGCTACATTTACAGTGCTGGGCAGGGTAAGAATGTATAGATTCCCAGAAGCCAAATTTACAGTAAGCCACACATCAAAATGAGTAACAAAAGGAATAGATGATAATACATTCTTAAAAATGCAAGAATCTACAAGGAACAAATTATTTCCTTTAAAGGTGAGAGGAAAGAGGAAGCCCTCTTTTACAGATGAATGCCACTTTGTATTTGTAGAAAGAAGGACAGAACTTGAAAATCAACATATTATAAATACCAAAACAATAATTGATTCAGGTAAAAATTATCAATGGATGCAAAACCACCAGATAAAAGACTTCAGGGAATAGGATATCTACTCTCAGTTTTAAAATGACACTCCACAGATTAAAGGGGGAAAAGGAACTTTTATAGATAAATCTGGTGGACATCGCCTTAACCGAAATATCAGTAAAAATGTTTAACCTGAATCTAAGATAACCTCACAAATCTAAGTTGCAAGGTATTCCACAAAGAAACCAGCATAGGCTTTTTAAAAAATATATCACTGTTATCTGTTAATTGGCTACTATCCAATACAGAACAAAAAGTTTGAAAAAAAATGTCAATGTCATGAAATGCAAAATAGGCTGATGAAGTTTTCCATGAGCAATGAAACATGAGAAACTAACTGAAATTCCCACTGTATCCTGAATCAGGCAGTAAAACAACTATGAAGGGCATTTATCGAAACTTCTGGACTTTAATAGTTACAATAATGTTAAAATCTCTGGGTGTAGGAACTTCCTTGGTGGTCCAATGGTTAAGAATCCACCTTCCAATGTAGGGAACGTGGGTTTGATTTCTGGTCGGGGAACTTAAGATCACCACAACTTTTGAGCCTGCACACTGTAACTAGAAAAAGGCCATGTGCTGCAACAAAGACCCAGCACAGCAGTTGCGGAGAGTCGGACACGACTGAGCGACTGAACTGAACTGAATAAAAGATGTGGGTTTGATCCCTGGGTCAAGGCAGATCCCTTGAAGAAGGAAATGGCAACCCACTCCAGCCTTCTTGCATGGAAAATCCCATGGATGGAGGAGTCTGTAGGCTATAGTCCATGGGGTCGCAAGAGTTGGACACGACTTAATGACTAAACCACCACCATGCAAAAAGAAGTATTAATGGATACAGTACTGTAATGTCTGTGTTGTGCTCCTCAATTATTTCAGTTTAGAAAAACTCAGTGTTAGCAAATAGGCAAAATATTAACAGGTAGAAAATTTAGGGGGAAGGGCGTATAAATATCCCATTCACTCTATTCTTTCAACTTTTCTGTGGGCTTGAAGTCTTCCAAAATAAACACTTAGAAGAAAAAATGTATACTTCCCTTGTGCCACGTGTGAGTCCAGTTTGAGGCATATTCACTGGAACTCTACCTATGGGACAGGTGTCTCAGATAAAGATGACCCAAGCAGAAGTAGTGTATTCACAGTCAAGAGCCAAAGCCAGCAACATAGGAGAAAGAGTGTGGCAAAAAGTGAAGTATGAAGAAAACCGCCTCTTTGGGGAAGTGATGGATGGGTTCTATGAGGGCCTCTCTGACAAAACACTAAAGTGCAGCACACAAAACCATGGTTATGTTCATGCTGCAACACCTGGCTGGATTACAACAGCATTACCCACATTAGACCCTGCTCCTTTTCTCTTTCTTCTTCCTCAACCCGGAAAGCACGCACCACCAGGAGTAAGTGGGAGAATGTGAAGATTAAAAGAACAAACCACCACTACCCTATGTATGGGCAAAGGAGAAATCTTTAAATTAGGTTTAAGATTAGAACTGGACTTTCTGTAACTTAAAAGTATACATCAGTTATTGAAAGTAAGATAGTCTTCGTATGTACAAATGATGGGCTAGAAAGGGAAGAGAGGAGTTGACTTTGGAAAAACAGGTAAACACAGTAATTAAAATCACACAAATAAAGCAGAGGATTCAGTCCTTTCCAGACACAACAGTGATAAACTCCCAGTAGTGAACTGGTGCTGGAGCCAGGAGGAACTCAGGGAGCTGAGAGGTCAAAAACTGGGGTCAAAAACCCAACTCCTTGGAGGAAACAAAACCTGTGACAGCTCCTGTGAGGCAGAGAACAAGAATCAGACTCACCCCAAAGGATCAGGGGACTGGATCTTCTGGAGAGGAACAGAGGTGAAAAAGCTCTAGTCCAGTTTCAAATGAACAGAAAGTACCTTCCTGCGACAAAGGGAAGAATTAGAAGTATCTGTGCAAATGACAATCAAACCTCTGTATGCTCACTCAGGACTGAAGGCAGTTTCCCTGAAAGATCCTATTGTAAGACTTCTTTGTAGCTGAGGATATAAAAAGTCAGGCGGGTAATTTCAGAAGTGCCTTAGAGGAAAGGGTGAGCATGGGAAGAAGGGAGAGAAACGGGTGGGGGGAAAACACACAACACTGAAAGAAAACAAGACAAGTCTATGAGCTCACAGACAAAAGCCTCCAAAACAAGTTAAGATATGTGATACTGAGACAGACAGAGGGACCCGAGAAGTAGGAGCAGGTATAGCTGAGGAAGCTGAAAGCATAACACGATCTAAAAGAGGGTTTAATGTAAGTATATTAAATGTGCTGAAAGACAGAAAGCAAGGACAGAATCAATAAAACAAGGAGCTTATAAAACTTTTAACAGTAGATTCTGAGAAATAAGAAGTTAAATGAGTCATTCAACATTCAATAGATGGGACACAGTAGACTAAACAGAGTTAAAGAATTATTGAATTAAAAGATAAAAATTAAGAAAACCACCAAGAAGGCACTAGATAAAAAGACATGGTAAACATGAGGCAGGAAACAGACAAACATAGACTGAAAGTTGCAATATACATTTAATGGACATTTCAGAAGGGAAAAGAGATAACAAAAGAGGAGCAGTAGTAGAGGAGATATGACCATGAACTTTGCAAAAGACATTCACGGGGATTATGCACTGCACACTGAACATGCAAGATTTACTCCTGCTTTCTCGTAAAACCACTTGAAAATGACAGTATAAGGTCATAAAATCACATTCACTCATAACAAACCAAAAAAAGGCACGCAAGGGGAGAGAAAAGTTTGAAGGTAGTGGAGCAGATGGACAAGTGTTCACTGATTAGAAAGACTGAAGAAAGGCAAACCCTCTCTAAGAGTAGGGAAAGCCTAGAAAAAAGCTAAATCACTCCACAGAACTCAATAAAAGTTGTAAATATTTTCTCTCATACCTCAGGTTGTTTTTCACTTTCCTGATGACATCCTTTGAGTCACAAAAGTTTTCATGTTTGATCAACTTCAATTTATCTATTTTTTGTTTTGTCACATGTGCTTTTGGTATCACATCTAAAACACCATTGCTGAGTCCATGGTCACAAAGATTTGGTCCCTTGATTTCCTCTAGGATTTTCATAGTTCTAGCTATTAACTTTAGGCTTATGATCCATTTGGAGTTCACGGTCTATATGATGTGAGGTAGGGGTCCAATTTCATTCCTTTGTATGTGGATACCCAGTTATCCTGGCACCATAATGAATTTTAAAAAAACTACTGTTGATGTAAGTGGAAAGCCATCTGGAAATGAATAAAACAGACTCATTATTCACACCTAGTAATGAGGCAATTCTAAGTGGATCTGAGATTCAAATATATATTTTAAGAAAATGAAAGCATAGAAGTGCTAAAAACAAAAATGGCTGAATTCTTCTAAAATGTGGCAAGGGGAAAAACTTTCCTATTAAAATCCAGAAACTACTGAAGAAAAAGAGATTTGCTTATATAAAAATTTAAAACTTATTAAAAGCAAAATAAAAAGATAAATGACAAATTGAAAATAGACTTGCAATTAATATTACATGAGTTAGTTAATGATATCATGTGTATGTGTGTGCGAGCACGCATGTCCGACTTTTGCAACCCCATGGACTGTAGCCTGCCAGGCTCTTCTGACCATGAAATTTTCCAGACAAGGATACTGGAGCAGGGTGCCACTGCCCACATAAAGTTAATATCCTTAATATTCATCAAAAACTTGTTAAAAATAGAAAAGAAAAAGGGACACTAGAGATAAAAACAGTCAATTCACAAAATTATATGCAAAGATTAATAAACATATAAAAATATGCTCATAAAAAGAGAAATCTAAATTAAACTACACTGAACATATCCATCATTAATCCTGATTATAGTATTGGTGTCACAGGTGTGTAAGTGCGAAAACTTATCAAACACTTTCAGTTCAGTTCAGTTGCTCAGTCGTGTCTGACTCTTTGAGACCCCCATAGACTGCAGCATGCCAGGCCTCCCTGTCCATCACCAACTCCTGGAGTTTACCCAAACTCATGTCCATTGAGTGCCATCCAACCACCTCTTCCTTTACATATGTATATTTTACTCTATATCAGAGTACATCAGTAAAGCTGTAAGAAAAAAATATATACTTCATCTGCAATGATGGAGAATATGGCATCATCTAGAAAAATGTGTTTACCAAGAAAGAATGCCATAATTGGAGAAGGGAAAAAAAGGAATTAATGCAAGTGAATTTTAAGCATCATACTTGGAACTATTTACTCTTAGCCTGGGGAGGAAGAACTGTGAAGAAATACTGAACTGTACTTAGTAGGCCTGCTGTTGATGGTGATATGAATACAGCAACTCTGAAACTATGTAGCATCTACAGTATGACTGGGTGAACACAGAGGTATGCATGCTAAGTCAGGTTTCTCACCAGAAGAGAAGGGAGATGGAAATGAGGAACTTGGGTGGCAGAGAAGAAGCTGAGGTACTAAACTGGGATTAAGAGTATCTGAATGTACTTGTGATTTCAATGTTTTATTGTTTGCTGTTTAGTTGCTAAGTTGTGTCGGACTCTTTGCAACTCCATAGACTGTAGCTTCCCAGGCAGAAATACTGGAGTTGGTTGCCCTTTCCTTCTCCAGAGGATCTTCCCGACCCAGGCGTTGAACCCACATCTCTTGCATTGGCAAGCAGATTCTTTACCACTGAGTCACCTGGGAAGCCCTACATATTAGTTATTTAACTGTCCACTGGTTAGTGACATTTATAGCAGCAACAAACATAAGCGGTACCCAGATCTTGGCTCCTGAACACAATTTTAACTTGAATCAGGGCTCTTAAATAAATGGCTGATTTCAGAGCTGAGGCAAGGAAAGTATAAGATGAATATGGAAACTCTTGTGCTGAAAAATAAGAAAGTGGTTAAAAAGTGGGAGGACATGTTTAGAGGTACAGGATGCAGTGTATAGCGTCTCATTGGCCAAATATGGGATGGTTCTTTGGACTTCCTTGGTAGCTCAGTTGGTAAAGAATCCGCCTGCAATGCAGGAGACCCTGGTTCAATTTCTGAGTTGGGAAGATCCCCTGAAGAAGTGATAAGCTACCCATTCCAGTATTTACAGGCTTCGCTGGTGACTCGGCTGGTAAAGAATCTGCCTGCAATGCAGGAGACCTGGGTTCAATCCCTGGGTTGGGAAGATACCTGGGACAGTTCTGACTCTCAAAAGGAGTAACAGTAAGTGGCATATACACACTAGGTGGCGCTAGTGGTAGAGAACTCACCTGCCAAGGCAGGAGACATAAGAGACAGTTCAGTCCCTGGATGGGGGAAGAGCCCCTGGAGGAGGGCACAGCAAGCCACTCCAGTATTTTTGCCTGGAAAATCCATGCACAGAGGAGCCTGGCGGGCTACAGACCACAGGGTCACAAAGAGTCACACATGTCTGAAGCCACTTAGCATGCATTTATAAAATGGATAACTATTGAGAACCTACTATATCGCTCAAGGAACTCTACTCAATGGTCTGCAGTGACCTATGTGGGGAGGAAATCCAAAAAAGAGGGAATATACATATACACATAGCTGATTTACTCTGCTGTACAGCAGAAACTAACACAACATTGTAAAGCAACTCTACTCCAATAAAAATTAATTAAAAAAAGAAATAACAATGTTCATGGATAATTGAATTAAAACAAAATAAGAGTATCCTTGAATCTGTGTGTAAGTAGAGAGAGAAAATTTCTTCCTGTAGAGTACCAACTAATTGGTTTAGAATGATGGTTAGTAGGTTGCCATTTCTAACAACTGTAATAACTCATTTTCACCACTAGGTGCAAGTTTGTTTGGAAAGAATATTTACACAAAGTATCTGACATTTTTTCAAATACAAAGGAAAATAACCTTACACAAGGTATTTAATAACTTCAATTACCAAAAAAAAAAAAAAAGATAACTTCCTTAGTGCAAAGACATACTTTAACCAAGTAAAGTAACACCATCAGTAACGGACAGAGTGACATCAAGTACCCTGTGACATGATGCACTACAGACACATGGTGTCTGGAAAGACATATGCAGGTACATCACAATTTTCTTGCCAAAAATGCCTAACTTGAATAGTGATTAAGCAATCAGTTAAATCCAAATTAGGGACATTATATGAAACAATAACTTTGTGCTACTTAGGAATGCTAACTTTACGAAAGATAAAGAGAGGCCAAGGAACTGCACAACACTGATGTAGAACCCTGAGCTGAACCACAGAAGTTGCTCTGAAAGACAGTATGAGGACATTGAGGAAATCTGAATGGGGATAGTGTGTATTAGCTAACAATAGGGTATTACACTTGATTCCCTGGATGTATGTGGTAAGCGCCTTGTACATCAGTTCAGTTCAGTCGCTCAGTCGTGTCCGACTCTTTGCGACCCCATGAATCACAGCACGCCAGGCCTCCCTGTCCATCACCAACTCCCAGAGTTCACTCAAACTCATGTCCATCGAGTCGGTGATGCCATCCAGCCATCTCATTCTCTGTCGTCCCCATCTCTTCCCATCCCCAATCCCTCCTAGCATCAGATTCTTTTCCAGTGAGTCAACTCATCGCATGAGGTGGCCAAAGTACTGCAGTTTCAGCTTTAGCATCAGTCCTTCCAATGAACACCCAGGATTGATCTCCTTTAGAATGGACTGGTTGGATCTCCTTGCAGTCCAAGGGACTCTCAAGAGTCTTCTCCAGCACTATATAGACCACAGAAAATAATGCTATCACTCTGAAAAAATATACCTGCTGAAGAATGGGTGGCAAGGTTCAAAATCTACGGAAATTAACTCTTGACTGGTCAGGAAAAAAAATCTAGCCTTGCCTTAGATTTCCCTACAACAAAGTCATCTTCTAAAAGAGTGTATCATAAAAATAACAAAAAAGAAAAAGAAAAAATTAAGAGCATATAAGAATACATCCTTCCCCTACTTAAAATCCACCACAGGCTTCCCAGTGCACATGGAATAAAATCCAAATTCAGTCCAGTTCAGTTGCTCAGTCGTGTCCAACTCTTTGTGATCCCATGGACTGCAGCAGGTCAGGCTTCCCTGTCCATCACCAACTCCCTGAGTTTACTCAAACTAATGTCCATTGATTGATTATTGTCCCTGATATACAAGGCCCCACCTGCCTGGTCCCCTGCCTAGCACCCTATCACACCAGCGTCTTCCTCACTTATGCTCCATCAACTTTCCTTTCTACCCTCAAAAGGCAACTCAAAGGCCCCTGCACCAGCTGTTACTTCTGCCTGAATTATTCCTCCTCTTCTGGATAGCTGACCCTTACACCACTCACAAGTCAACTGAAGGATCTCCTCGAACGCCTGCCTGCCCCTCCCCCTACAGTCACTCACACTGACATTACCTTATTTTCCTCACAGCATCTACTACAACTGAAACCCCAGAGCCTTCAAATGTTTGTATAATTACTATCAGTCTCCTTCACTAGAATGTAGGTGTCATGAGTAGGAACTGATGTCTTTCTTGCTCACTGCTGTTTTCTAAAATACAGGCCAGTGACTGTATACAGCAGGTACTCAACAACTAGTCACTGAATAACTGAGTTATTAACTACTATGTATACCAAGACACAAACTGTAGTTTAATGATAATGAAAATCCTCATGAAATCTCACATGTTCATTTAGGAGCCATTCAAAACAGTACAGAACAGTCCAAAATAAAATAGTATAACTTTAAATGGTTAGTACTGAGGAGGAAAAAGGAAAGAAAAAACGAGGCCTGTCAACTTTCTATAGTGTAAACACACCATCACCAGGTCAGGAGACATACAAAAACAACACTCCACACATCCCCTCTGACTCCCAATCTACTTCATTTCAAGGTAAAAGAGGGGTTAAGGGGGACAGAACGTGTAAACAAGGGGAGAGGGATTAAAAGCAGCACACCCATTGTGAGTGATGTCAGCAACGTTTTCTCTTTCAATCTTTTCCAAACTTTGTCTCATAACAAAGCCAAAAAGGTAATAGAATTCATTCCCCGCCCCCCTCCAACTTCTATTAAAACTGTGGGTGACACACCTGAGTCACAAAGATTCTGAGTAAACAGACTTTCCTCACTCACTACCACACCCCTGCCTTTGAGTACAAGCTGTGGTTTATCTCAAGGATGCTTGTGTGGGTTACTGAGATTTTAATAGGTAACTTCAGATAAAACACCTCTCCTGACTGAAGCCTGTCTGCAAAAACCATGTGAGGATTTATCTCATTTTTGGATAACTTGTTACAGGGCTTACCCCTAACCACCCAAATAGGCTCACTGCAGTCTGTCTTCCCAAGGGAAATAAACATGTCATTCAAACAGAATATTCTTACTGCCCTTCAACCAGAAAGAAGAATTTAACTGTCCCACTGCAACTCACAGACAGACAGGATCACCATCTACAAATAGGCAAGGTTCAACAGAGAGAATTTTTAATTATATAAAAATGAGTAATTCATCCCTGAGCATCCCATCTTCTGTAGATGTAAACTACAAAACTTGCTTTTTATTCTCTCTAAAACAGAGAAACAACTAATTGTCCTGGTATAAGAGTTGTTCACATATTGAAGACTTATTTAATGTACATGTCACTGTGCCTTATTTTCACTCTATACATTCTGTCTCACATAGGTAGAGACAAACATAGACAATATACCAGAACATTCAAGCAAAATGTTAGTTCTTTGAAAAAACTTAACACTCAGATTTGCCTCCGGGGGGATTAAAAAAATTCACAAACAAAAAAGGAGACAAAATTTCAGAAGCTATAGGTAAGTAAGATTATTATAGCCAATTTTTAAAATGGGCAAGGATGTGAATAGACACATCTTCAAAGAAATATGCAAATGGCCAGTATGTTTACAAAAATTCCAACATCATTAGCCTCCTGAAAATGCAAATCAAAGTCACAAGGAGATACAACACCCTCACAACAACTGGGATGGCTGCAATGAAAACGTCACGTAAACTGGTACACCTGCTTTGGAAAACAATTTGGCAGTTCAAAATATCAAACACAGTTGCCATATGACTGGGCAATTTCACTTCTATGTATGTGCATGCCTGAAAGGAATGCACATACAAGTTCATTAAAAAAAGAAGAAAAACCTGTACATTAAAGTTCCCAGCTGCCAAAAAATTGAAACCCAATGTCCACCAACTGATGGACAAAATGTTGTATATTATACAAGGGAATTTACTGAGCTGTTGAAAGGAATCAAATACCAATATAGGCTACCACATGGATGAGTCTTGGAAACACTGTGCTAAGTGAAAGAAGCCAGACACAAGAGGTCACATAGAGTCTATTTATAGGAAATGCCCAGGATGAGCAAATCCAGAGACAGAAGTAGATTAGTGCTTGCAGGCCTGGGGGAGAGGAGAGTGGACAGTAACTGCTAACAGGTGAGGGTTTCCTTGGAAGATGATGAAAACATTCTGGATTTGAGAAGTGGTGATGGCTGTAACACTTCTGTGAATACACTTAAGTCTGTAAACACAAGTGAGATGTTACACTTTCACTCTGTGGCTTCTGGCAATGTTGCTGCACACATCCATTCTTCAACACGCACAAAGGAATATACAAGGGCATTATCACATCTGTCCACCTCCTTTCTTTTCATGGACACTTACCTGAATACACTGAAGCAATGTCTTATTCCCCATGACATTTTAGGGCATTTTAATCTGTATTTACTTATTCAAAGTAGTGCACGCTAGCTAAGAAAACCAATGTCTCCTTCAACCCTCTCTCTGAAAATTCACTCTTTATCCAGGTACATTTTCTGTGCACCTTACTAATAGACACATGGCTTGGTGGTTTTTACAGAAGTGGGGACATAGCTCAAGGAGCCACTTCACTAGAGTTTGTTAACTCAACAATGTAGCACTGACACACTTCAGTAAGCAGCTCCTGTAGATTTTCCTTATTTCTTAACAATTACAGTATGGATACAGCATGACTAAATTATCCCAATCTCCCACCAACTGACATTCACTCTTCACAATGCCTCCAGAGTGTACTTTCTAAAGAAGTGCAGGCCTCACAGAGTTTTTCACCGTACACCAGTCTGGGCCCTAAGACTAAGCTGAGTCTGAAGCTCAGCCATACCCTCTACTAGCAACATGGCTTTGGAGAAGTTACATACTCATCGTGCCTGATTTCTTCACTGGCCTAAATGCCTTACAGATCTGTATTAGAATTCAGTGACTTGCTGGGATAAATGATAACTGCCGTAACTCCAGAATGAGGCCAGGCACAGAAGCACTCAAATGTCAGTTTGTCATTATTATTAAACATCCTCATGAATTCTGTACCAACTACTCAAACCCCATTCATCATTCCTCAACTGTAACTTGCTCTGAAAGAAGTGAAAGTCACTCAGTCATGTCCAACACCTTGCAACCCCATGGATTCTAGCCTGCCAGGCTCCTCTATCCATGGACTTCTCCAGGCAATAATACTGGAGTGGGTAGCCATTCTCCTCTCCAGGGGATCTTCCCCAACTCAGGGGTGGAAACCAGGTCTCCCACATTGCAGGCAGATTCTTTGCTATCTGAGCCACCAGGGAAGCCCATAACTTGCCTATGCTATTTTAAAATTTTCTTTTGCTACAGTCCTCTGGTCCACAAGTGTTCCTGCTTCTATGTATCCCTCAAAATCTGATGTAAATGTTAGGAAGCCTTCTTTAGCTTCAACCTCATCTACCTTCTATGACCTCACTCACTTAATGACTTTGCACTTGTACGTTATTTGTAAATATGCTCTTCTCCATAACTAGAATGTAACATCTTGAAGCCAGGGACATCATTTTGACTATCCCTTCATCATCAAGTGTGACAAACCATCAACTACTGTTCATGGAGTACTGAGCCCAGGATTGCTCCAGGGATGCGGGGAGTACACAAAACGCTCTCCCTTGACAGAGTTGACATTCTAGTAAAGGATGTAAAGATGACAAATAAGAAAACATACCCAAAAAATAAAGAAAAGAAAACATGTAAGATGAAACAGAAAAAAAATGAGCAAGGTAATGGGGACACAAAATGCCAAGGTTGGGGGCCCATTATTATTTTACAGAGGTCAGCAATGTTCTCTGGTAAGAAGCCTGAAAGTGTCAGAATGAACCACAGGAGATTCAAGGAAGGAATATCTAGGCAGAGGTAAAGTACAGAAATCCAGAAATGGAACACGCAGAGTACGTCTGACCAAGTCTTTGGAGGAAGGTGAGCAAAGTCAAGGAGTAGGAAAAATTACTTTTTTGTCAACATGTTGATTTTGGGTGTTAGTCTGAGACGAGCACCTTGGAAAGTCTGAGCAGAAGCAGAACGTGATATAGTCTAACACTACAATTAATGGGGAGTATGAGACAGAAAGGCGCCAAGGGTGACGGGAGACCAGGTTAAGACAAATTATATGGAAACACGGCAGAAGCAGGAAACAGTGACAAGCAAACTCTGGATATAAAGTCAGAACTGGCAGAACTTATTGACTGATGAGAAACAGGAGGAGCCAAGACGATGACAAGGTGCTGAGATCTAAGCCGGCGCTCCTCATGCCGCAGTGTGCGTAGCATCTCCAGGAGAGCACGTGAAACAGCACTGGGTCTCACTGGGGCCAGTCCATCTGGACACAGGAGGGCAGACCGAGCACAGATGCTCTGACAGAGAGACATTAATCCACCATCAGACTGCAAGATGTACAGATCGCTTCTGATGGCTCATCTTCTCAGTGAACAGGAAGCAAGGTCATGACCCAAGACTGAGTGAATGAGAAGCAAGGAGATGGTGGAGGTTTGCAAGAGGAGATATTACTGCCGCCAAGTGGGAAAATCGACAGATTCAGGAAACGTGACAGGACTTCAGCAGCACTGAAGGTCTGAAACTTGAGCTCAACAGCCAGCATTTAAAGTGGGACCATTTAGTGATATGGCATTTCACATTTCCCATCCAAATGCAGAAAGGACAGAATTGAATTTACCCAGGATTAGTCCCAGAATTTAGCTAGACGTGTACAACTGGGGGGAGGGAGGGCTTCCCTGGTGGCTCAGTGGTAAAGAATCCACCCGCCAATGCAGGAGTCGCGGGTTTGATCCCTGGGTTGGGAAGATCCCCTGGAGAAGGAAATGGCAACGCACTCCAGTATTCTTATCTGGGAAATCCCAGACAGAGGAGTCTGGTAGGCTACGCAGTCCATGGGGTCGCAAAAGAGTTGGGCACAACTAAGCAACTATACAGCACAAGTACATTAGGGGAAGGATCAGGCTAAGTGACTGTGTGTGTGGAAGAGAGAAAGGAGGTGGTGTTCTGGCAGATATTCAGCAAATGCTGAGGTGAATCAGAAAAAGGAGACAGCAATACGAGATTCCCAAAATCTTTCACTTAAAACCTTGCAGTAATGGCCCCAGGTCTCTTCACCAAATCCAAACTCCTCCAACTGCCAGTCCATGTCTTTCCAACCCATTCAAGCACTGGCTGTTGCTACTGCTCCAACACAACTGGCGTTTCAGCCACAGAGTCAATCTGCAAACCCTCTGGTACCAAGTCTTCCCAGGTCTTTCTAAAGGCTTCCCCAGGACTCTCCTGGAAGAAGTTGGTCCCCAACCAGAAAGAATTAACACAAGTTGTTAAAAATGGGTCTTATCTCCAAACTAGCAGAAGTGAAGTGAAAGTCGCTCAGTGGTGTCCGACTTTGCAACCCCATGGACTATATCAGTTCAGTTCAGTCGCTCAGTCATGTCCGACTCTTTGCGACCCCGTGAACCGCAGCAATGCCAGGCCTCCCTGTCCATCACCAACTCCCAAGTCCACCCAAACCTTTGTCCACTGAGTCGGTGATGCCATCCATCTCATCCTCTGTTGTCCCCTTCTCCTCCTGCCCTCAATCCTTCCTAGCAACAGGGTCTTTTCAAATGAGTCAGCTCTTCGCAACAGGTGGCCAAAGTATTGGAGTTTCAGCTTCAAAATCGGTCCTACCAATGAACACCCAGGACTGATCTCTTTTAGGATGGACTGGTTGGATCTCCTTGCAGTCCAAGGGACTCTCAAGAGTCTTCTCCACCACCACAGATCAAAAGCACTAATTCTTCGGCGCTCAGCTTTCCTTATAGTTTAACTCTCATATCCATACATGACTACTGGAAAAACCATAGCCTTGACTAGACGCACCTCTGCTGGCAAAGTAATGTCTCTGTTTTTTAATATGCTGTCTAGGTTGGTCATTAACTTTCCTTCCAAGGAGTAAGCGTCTTTTAATTTCATGGCTGCAATCAGCATCTGCAGTGATTTTGGAGTCCAGAAAAATAAAGTCAGCCACTGTTTCCACTGTTTCCCCATCTATTTCCCATGAAGTGATGGGACCAGATGCCATGATTTTAGTTTTCTGAATCTTGAGCTTTAAGCCAACTTTTTCACTCTCCTCTTTCACTTTCATCAAGAGGCTCTTTAGTTCCTCTTCACTTTCTGCGATAAGGGTGGTGTCATCTGCATATCTGAGGTTATTGATACTTCTCCCGGCAATCTTGATTCCAGCTTGTTTTTCCTCTAGCCCAGTGTTTCTCATGATGTACTCTGCATGTAAGTTAAAAAGTTGGGTGACAATATACAGCCTTGATGTACTCCTTTTCCTATTTGGAACCAGTCTGTTATTCCATGTCCAGTTCTAACTGTATAGTCTGGCCTGAATTCTTAAGGCCAGAATACTGTAGTAGGTAGCCTTTCCCTTCTCCAGGGGATCTTCCCAACCCAGGGATCGAACCCAGGTTTCCCATATTACAGGCAGATTCACTAGCTGAGCCACAAGGGAAGCCCAAACTAGCAAATCTGCAATTAAATAATTACTGAAGCTAGTGGCTGGGCTTCAAATGTAACTTTGCTGTAGGAAATTCTTCTGTGTAATAATATAGATTCTGATGGTATTTACATGCTGGGTGTGTCCACAGTTCTCTGGATGCGCCTCTAACTAGCTCCACAAGCAATACCAAGGTAGCAGCTGTCTTCCTACATCATCTCACCTTTTATTCTTTTCTTTTGTTCCATTCCTAATAATTTAAATAGTTTCCATTATATATTAACAATAATCAGTTGTGTCTGTAGATCAAGCCTTTATTAAGAAATCGGCAACTTCTCACAAATCTTAATCATACTCTGGTATATATCTCATTTGTTTTTAACATATTAAAATTAGTTAAAGACAAACAAACAAGAATTCCTTTGACAACAAGAAATGAGGTCTGCAGCTGCTGAACCTGTTTTCAAGAGGAGGCGGCATAGGTTTATTACACCACCAAGGGAGGCTCCAGTCACACTCCTTAGAGAATGTTGTTCACTGAGTCAGGTATCTCTTCCCACGCCAATGTAAACAAATGCTGGCCGGCTGTCAGGAACAAAACGGAAAAAAGTTCACTCAAGCACCATCACCCCGAATTAAGGCCATGGCTTGCTGTTAGGAGAACAGAGGCTTATGTAATCTTCTAAAAACAAAAAGTCTGTGAGAACAATTTCTTCAGGAAAAAGAGGAACACTTATTTTTCCACTTTGGCATAAGTAATAAAATATATCATTAAACTTTTCTTCCTTTCTGCAATCTCTTTTGAAATTTTCTCTTCTCTAATTTCACTCATTCTCTGCGGCTCCTAAGATCCTCCCACCAGCGCAAACAGCTTAAAGGAACTAGTGTGTTACAAATTAGCAGGGGTCAAGAACTGAAGAAAGAATCGAAGTCATATAACACAGTTTCCACATGCCTGTGCCCTAGTATCTTTACCATCGAGGTAAATGTCAGCTGAGCAAGACAGAATTCTCACAATGATTTCATGGGACTAAAGTAAAAGTTAATTTATATGAAGAAAGGAGGAAAAAGATTTACGTTCTTGAAAAGGAGAAGCTGAGGAAGAACACCATACCTAAATTCACATGATTCATAACATCTAGGAAAGGTCTGACAAATCACATTTTATTCATGAGACAGTGGTGCATGGAGAGAGGGACTTCCCTACCACAGACGTATCTTCACATTCTGTCCCTTACACAAAAGCATCTCACATGCAAGCATTCACAGCAATTCTGGAAGCAAGGTACAACTGATAATGTGGTATGATGTATATTAAAATTAAGAAGTATGTGGGGGTAAAGAGATTAAATGTCATTGGCACAAGATGATTTTATTTCTATAAATCCATATATGTCCTATATACCATGGATATAAAATAAATTAATGCAATGTGATATTTTCAAACTCAATATTCGAAGCTCAGCACACAAAACATAATGGTCTTTCAAAGCAGTTAATGATGATTTACAAATGAAGAGTCTGCTCCAACTAAGACAGAGCACTGTGGTTCAAGTGCTGACCACTCCACCAACAGAGCACACAGCCTTAACGCAGGAAAATTATCTTCCCACTTCTCTCAGTTTACATCTGTGAATATGTACAGAAAGGGGATCAAAGCAGAGGGGATCAAAGTGTCTTCGTATGCCTATAAAGCCAGTCATTCCACAATACTCTTTTTCCTCATCAAACCCCAAACACTAGAGCCCTCCTTACACTTTCATCTATTTTCTTGTTTGGCAAGACAGAAAGATGAAGCACGGGATATCAAGACACATGAAAGTTATAAAGTAAGATTACTAAACAAAATTATTTTTTAGCAAATCAACAAATATGCAAAAATCTAGTACATACGAGAAACTCCCATAATTAAGGCTCAGCTAATGGTTTTATCCCACAAAATAAGCTGCCTCCCTGTCTTCCATTCAGGAGAAACATAAGCTGTATAACCCTGACATGTTTACATGGCACCTTCTATATCCTGAACAATTTTAATAATAAAGAATGATACAACTCTCATGAATACCAACAG
Source organism: Moschus berezovskii (assembly GCF_049115385.1). Taxonomy (NCBI): domain Eukaryota; kingdom Metazoa; phylum Chordata; class Mammalia; order Artiodactyla; family Moschidae; genus Moschus; species Moschus berezovskii. Next base: position 65,268,409 of record NC_142461.1, read on the forward strand.
CTTCCAGGTCCACATTTTAAATAAAAGAGCCCCCACTTAAAAATGATCTAAATTATACTGATATTACAATGTTTGTACACGGGTTGCTTTGTAAAATAGAGACATATATATAATGAGATAAAGTTTTTCTCTAAAATTACAGACACATATATAATAGGATAAAGTTTGTTTTTCTCTGTAATATACAGACATACGTAATAGGATAAAGTTTGTTTTTCTCTGTAAATTCATCTAAAAGTGTATCTGTGATGAACCTATCAAGATCAGAAATGTTAGAGATAGGTAAATGCCTCAGAAGTGCTTTTACCAACAAAAGAAATAATGATATTAAGAAGCACATGTATTTTCATGCATCAAAGTGTAAAGGTCACCTTGCTATCTTTGATGTTTCTATAAAAATGCAGCTGACACAAAACCAACTTAATTCAAGATGTTAAAATCAGTTAAAATCAGCCAAAGCCCTGAAGTTGAATCACATGATCTTGGTGTTATGGGCTGATGGATCACTCTGATCAAAAGGAGAGTAAACAGCCAAGTAAGGTGCTTCTGGAGTGTATTAGGTCCCCAATCAACGACGTAGGATCACTGACCTTTTAGACAGAATAAAATTCAGAGTATAAAAAGGTTGGTGACAGTTTATTTAATTTAAGTTGAGCTGCTGATAAACTCTTCATACCTCTGGAAACAATCTGAATATCCATCTTGAAAATACCAGCAGGAAATATTCCCAGCATTTGCACTCTGAGATCCTGGAGCACACGAACTTGTAAGAAGTAGAAAGGTTTGATTCTACGACCATTCAGCCTTAGCCCTTCACACCCCTACCCTTTGCTACCTTCTTGCCCTGTCACCCCTCCAACCCAGTCTCTATCAGTAGGAATTTACAATTATGATCCTCCCACTGCTGCAAAGAGCTATTTTATAACAATGTTTTCAAAGGAAAACCATGTGATTCGTCCATTATTTAAATTTAACAGTATTAACTTAAATTCTAAGTACAGAAATGACAACTTTTACTATAAACAGAAGAGTTTATTCTTCAATCACAATCTTTCTGTACTTCCCCAAGTTAAGACTCTGGGTAAGACAAATATGAAGCATTATATCAGAAGTTCAGACTTTAAGATTAATTTTAAAGTGAGAGAAGTCAAACCGTAGGACTTTCTAAGAGACCAGAAAGCTCTGTTGATATTATGCCTCTTTCTGGTTTCTATTATAAAAATAGTAAGGTTTTAATCATATTCATATGCATGAAATCTTTTCTTAAATGGAACAAATCAGAGTTTCTGTGCTTAAAATGATTCAAATTCCCTTAAAAAAAAGAATCACCATTGACAATAAGAATCTTGAGCTATGTAAAGTCTAGCAGAATCATGAGGGGTACACATTAGTGGCCATGTTTAAGCATGCTATGAGGACAGCCTTCCAGAGTTTTCAGCTAGGCTATTTAAGATATGTATCTGCTTCTATGTACATACATTAAAGAATACTTATATATGACTTAATAAATTCAGATTGAAACCAGCCGATAAATTAAATTCCCTAAATATTACTTACTTCCGCTTATTTATGTCTTTTACTGACAAGCTGTATTATATTTGCAACCAAGAACCCACTAATATAAGGCCCTCTGAAACTTCACCTTCATCTAACAGAGACAGTAAGACTGACCACTGAGGTGAGCAGAATGGCACACAAGTTATGTTATTTTTAATTAGATCTTCATTATCTTGATGTATTATGAATTCTCAGACTATAAAATGACTCTCTCTATATATATATTTATAGTTTAAACGTTTAAAAATTTTGTTAAAATTTTTTAAACTCTAAAAAGACAAAAGAAATTCTTCCCTTTACATCATTTCCCATTACATCAGAAATATATTTCTTCCAGTTAATTTGCCTCTGAGTTAAACCAAAGAGCACAGACAATTACATTCTGAAGTACATAAAGGACCAAAAATAATAATATATGCAAAAAGTGATTAAAAGTGATATGCATTAAGTATTAAAAGTGATATAGTTTTGGCTTCAGAATTTTATTTTTAGAGGTTGTGCAAGGCCAGATTATGAGCCTGTTTGAAAACCTGGGAAATCTATCAGATGCATGAGATAAAAGAGAAAAGTGAAAAGGCAAAAGTAAATACATGTTCCATTTGTACAACCATTCAGTAGTAATATAACCATTCAGCTCACCGTTGATTAATCAGTTAATCACGCAAAAGTAACCATTCAGACTCCTCTCTCTACATGAGGAACATTATAGTGATTTCTAGACCTTCCGTTAATTTAAAATACTTGTGTTTATTAAAAAGTAAGTTTTAAATTTAATATTACAGTAATTAAATTATAGAACCTCAGGCACTCAACTGAAATTAAGACTTAGGTCACTTCAGAAGTATTAAAAATAGTATATAAGAGTGGTCTATAAAAGTATCACCACAGGCTGATCCACCTGGCCTGGACATGCTCCCTTCTGTGTGTATTTTCAGTGGGACTGATTCTTCTCACCTCCATCTATTGGTACTGCATGGAGGCTGGGGTGATAATGGGCAGCTTATTCATAAACACAAATCTTCTCCTGAAACATCTTCTAAGTGATGTGTTAACATGTTAAAATCACGAAAAATCTTTCCAAAATACCCTTTGCAACACAAAAATATTTGTCACTATCACTGATGGCATATAGCTTCTTCAGATCCTTTCCCCTTTCACAGAAGATTTCAATTACAAACAACACTACCCAATGAGCGATTCAGTGTAAAATATCTTCTCCAAAATTTTCTTAATGTGATCGATCCTCTATAAACTCTAGAAATGTATACCGTCAACTTGTACAACAGAGTCCCAATGCCCAAGAGGCTCAACACTCATATGTCAGTCATGGCTGCAGGGCCAGGAAAATGAGCATTCTGCTGGGCTCCTGCATTCTTCACATTGTGCTCATGGACAAAGGCAGGATAGTTTCTAGGTGCAGGATGGGGTGGGGACAAGGCCCTTGTGTCCCACTGGTTTCCACCACGTTGAGAGCGATCACCGGCAGCCGAGAGCCTGGATGGTTGGGGTGGGAGGGGAGCACAGTTAGTCAACAGGAGAAGATGAAGGTGTAAGAGGTAATAAAGAAGACCATGTGACCAGCATGCACCACTGCTACGAGCAGTTACCAGCATCTACTCCATGCAATGAGAACATTCAAGAACAACAAACAGGGAAATCCACAAAGTTACATGTAGTGGAAAATGGCAATATGGAAATATGTACAAGTAATCAGAGTCAGGTGAATTAAATAAAGAAGTAATTTCACAGAGAGCAAGACACTCTGTATCTGTCCCCGATATTGCTATCAAAATCAAAGGCAGAAAAGTTGCCTGAGGTCCTAATGAGAAGAAAAAATGCTTATAATCTACTTCATTCAAGTATCTGAAAGGACAATTTTACATAAGGACAAAGCCACATACAGCAAAGGGCAACTGTGAAAAGTTATTTCACAAATCAAGTGGCATAAAACTGAAGTCCAGGAAACAAAATTCAGAAAGAACATTAAAAAAAAAAAAAAAAACTGCCCTCACAGAGGCTATATGATTGGACATCAATGTTTCCAGTTAACAATGGAGAAACACTGTTCCTTCTACAGTGAATGAAATTCAACAGGTACAGATAATGTGATGAGAAAAAGCCCCTCCAAGAAAGTGTTAGTGCCTTTTACCACAAGTGCTATAAACAAACATATGAAAGTAAGAGAGTGAAACATGCAAAGAAGTTTCTGATTAGAAATGACCAGAGTCCTCCAGTAGAAAGAACACATTTGCCAAACTTTTGTACATGACCAAAAGGGCAGCACACATTTAAGGTAACTACAAAGGGAAAAAATCACCCCAATTATAAAAATGTCTAAGGATAGACATTCTATTCAACTAAGGCATGTACCTTCACCTTTCTTCCTTAAGAAAACTGAAAATAAATTAGCTAAAAGGATTTTCAGAACAAATTTGGAAGCCTTTGTTTTTTTTTAAACAAAAAAAATTATCATCTTTCCTTCAACTGCAATACAAGCTGTTCATCAGATCTAACCCAGAAAACTCACAGCCCTCGATCCAGGGTCTCAAAATTTAGAAAATAGGTTTATATTCTCCCCTACATATGCAAGATTTTCCACAAAGTATTTAGTTTTGTTTATAAATAGATAATGGGTTTTAAATACACAAATTCTCAAAAGATAGTTTAAATATTGGGTAATTCTATACTGACATACCAAATCATTCACTCAAATAATGGTGTCATTTAGAAGATATCAGCAATAAAAAGCTACAGAACTGAACAAGCAGTACATTTAGATTAAACTGGTTATAAGTTATCTGCCAGAAATAGAATAGTCCATTATTCCACCCAACCATCCAAACCCAGGGAACAATTTCCAAATTTTATTAACATCACTTTCTAAAGGAGGACTGTTTTATATGCATGTGAAAGTATTAGAATCAAAGCATGCAGAAATAGAAATTAAAATGTAGATTCATCTTAAGGCTGGGGACCCCATCAGCTCCAAGACAGGCCAGCTCTATGCTTAGTCTCAGGTCTTGCTGACACACACTGAGGCGTGCTGGGCCTGAGGGCCACCACTGTGCTCCATTTTCACAAAAGTGGTCACAATACAGTTATATAAAGAAGGACATACAGCTCCAAATTTCTTTTTCTTGAAATTCAGTACTCATAGACTCAGCATTCTCTTTTTAAATGCTGCATCAAAGGAACTAAGTAGTGCCTAACAAATCAAATAGATTTAAATATGTACCAATTAAAACTGAGAAGCTAAAGAATTTAAACATTATACAGATACAAACAAACCAGACTCTCATTCCATATTAACATAAAATGTAAGCATGTATTAAATGAGCTCTTTTCTAGTTGAAATCTCAGTACTACGTTTCTGTGCCAAAGACTTGGCGGTAACAAGGAGACAAAACATAGCCTCTTACTGGAGCTGCGTTTTCAGTAAGAAACTAAAGAAACTGTTTTTAACGGCTTAAAAAAGACTAAAATTTGACACGTAGAAGTCTCACTGTTTATCCTTTAAGTGTGTGCCCACATGCACACACACACACACAAAGTACCCCTACCACATTCTCAAGCAGAAAGGTGGGGGAAAAGGGTAATGGGAAAAAACTAGGGCAAAATCCCCTTGATCTTAGAAACTTATCGAGTTATTTGGAACGGAAGCAAAAATATGAATCATCAAGAGCAAAGCACCTTGCTGTTAGTTAAGCCAAAATAACGGTGAAAAACAATTACATAGCAAAGACTGAAAATAATCACCAACCACTGTTGACCCGCCACCATGAAGGAAGAGCTGGTTGCACAGAAAGCTGACCCAAACCTTGAGATCACCAACAGAAACTCATTACATTTCAGGTACTAAACAAACTGAGAGCAAGAGAAAAGGAGAAAAATCCTATCAATGATCAAAGCTCATTTAATAAACAGACAAAACTTGAACAGATGATGCCCAACATGACCGCTCAATCAAATAATACCCAAGGAGCCCCCCAAGCCACATACATTCATTTGGGAAGGGATGAAACCCATGGATTAACCCCATAAGCCACAAAGTATCCATATTTGTGCACTCACTATTAGTCTAAAAAAAACAAGACCCTGGGACTCTAAACAAATGAAGTATCTTCCCATCATCAGATTATTTCTCCACCCCTTCCCCATTAAATATTTCAAGCTTTGTTCTATTGGACTATAATACGGTTCTGTTTTGGCTTTATCTCCAGTCTTTAATAAAGAAACCACATCCAAAGCAATAGCATCATGCTGTGTAGAATAACATGGAATGAAGACATGATCCTTATGGATCTGGGAAAAGGTCCTATCGAGTAGCACTAAAGTCTTTTTCAACAGAAAACCACCGCCACTCCCAGCTCACACTAACCAGTCAGGAGAGCCGTCTCACAGGCTTCACTGACACTGTCACCCCGCTTCATCTGCATCCCTTACTCATCCCAATATGACAGCTCAACAACATGCTTTTTTTGTCAGCTTACAAATATGAATAATTTGCTTTCAATCATATTTCAAGTAGTCTTAAGATTAGGCTGGGGATTCAGAACACCCTTAGGCAAGCAACATTTTATTTTGGTTTAATGAATAAACGAACCATTTCTTGTCGTGCTGGTCTGCTCCAGGACTCCTTGGAAGATTCTCGACCTCCACTACCACAGGACCAGAGGGGACAGAAGGAATCACAGGCACAGTGGACCTCACACCCCAGGCCTTTGGACACAAATTATAAAAGATCTCTTCACCAGTAAGTAGAATATTAACATGGAATACTAGCTACACAATGAACAGATAGGACAGTAATAAACATAGCAATAAACAAATGCTTGAAAGTTATATACCACCTTTGGGACAGATAATAATCTAACTGAATACTGGCATTTTTTTCATTTTACAGGATTTACAGGGTCAAAAAATCTTTTATTATAACATTAAAATCTTTTCTATTTTAACATCTTAAGAGAATAAAGTAACAGGTCTCATATTGTTGAGCCATTTTACAGATAAGAAAAAGAAAATGCACAAAACTTTCCTGAGGTTACACCAGTATGAGAACTGAGTTACTAATACTACTGTTCATCATACTGATAATCAGCTACAGTGCTTTAGGAGCTTAATACTCTCTTACCTGTTGGGAGCCATTACTCTGAGCTGAAACATTGTTGTGAACACTGTAATGGGGGAAAAAAAAATAAAGAAAAAAATTACCATGAGCACCAAAAACTAAGAACGGACGATGTCCAGAAAACATCTGCTTTTACTGGCAAATGCTTTTCTACTCCTGTGATATTCCCATACACCTGTATTCTACTTGTGCTTTAGATATACATGTCACTGCTAATCTTGTTTATTCACTGGACAACATCTGTCAAAGACAACAAAATACAGACAGCTGTACAAATGACTCCTAAGGCACTAAGTACAAACACCCACATAAACTTACCTGTCACTTCTGTATATTCCTACCCTCTCAAGATTTTCCAAGGCCACTCAGCATTTTATAACTCAGTAGGCCTTACTATAAACTTAGGAGCTTCTCTATACACCCTTCTCCTTAAAATGATTTGTAAATATGCCTTTAAATCTTTAGTTTAGGCTGTGCTCATTCCCTTCCCACTTCCTCCAAAAAAGCACTTAGAAAAACTCAGCATATAATACAACATAATAAACAGAAGCAAACCTCAGAGCTGGTAAAAAAGAACAAATATTCAACAAGAACCCAAAGATGAGATACTGACACAATAGAGTAAGGTAAATAAAAGAGTTTACTGACTGCAGACCTCCTAACATGAGCATAACTAGTATCCTGAGAAAAGGAATTCAGCTAAGGTAAATATATATATATTATATATATATATATTATATATATATTTTATAAATATATATAAATAAAATTTATATATATAATAAAACATATAATGAATATATTTACCTTTAATGACACTGAAAATATATTCAGTGTCATTAGAAAAAAAAAAAACTCCTCTGAAAGTAAGAAAAATAATCTATAGATTTAACAAGAACATTGTATTCCAAGAAGATGAAATGCAGAATTAAATACATTCAGTTCCTTACTGTTATATTGCTGACCTTCAAGGACAAGGAAACACTTCAGAGAAGAGTTTAAGGAGATGTAAAAGCACATCACTGCCAGTATCAGGCTAGCACAGAGTTCTCCATGGCAACCCTCAAAGAATACCCTACCCAGCCAGGATGTCATGCCAGCAATAGGAAATGGGCAAAGCTTCACAAACACAAAACAAACTCTGAACACAGGATCTAGGAGCCTTCTCAGAGAGGGAGAACAAAACAGAAGTAAATGATGATGAAAGACAACCAATTAAGAAAGAACTCAAGATGAAAAGGCCTTGCTAAAAGGCTGGGGGAGGAGGAGTAATCATTTTATATCTCGTATTTTACTAACCACAGCTCTATTACAAGTCAAGTCACCAGAATAAGCACCTCTACTGCCTGGGTTCAAATCCAAACAGCACCACTAGCTTTGCTCTCTAAACTGCAGTTTCCTTATTTGCATGGGGCTCTTAGCAAAGCACAAAGAACAGTGACAAATACAACGAAACAAACAAAATCTTTAAAAAATTGTATGCTTAGTCTAGCATCTGTTGCCAAGGCCAGTGGGGAAGAAAACACCTGTCAGGCAGAATTTCTTTTACTAATCTTGCTGTAATTCCCAAAACACATTGTATTATATTAAGGAACTCTTAATCTCCATTTAATGAAAACTCACTCAATCTGTATGGTTCAGAAATGACACATTACTCTGTGGCCCTTTGGTTACACGCTGAAGCTTTTCCTTGAACTGGGAATAATTCCAGTGGGTGACAGGTAAAAGATGACAGATTATCATGAGAGAAAAAAAAGCACTTATAATAAGTGATACAGGACTCTAGCTCCCTGTTTTAAACAATTTGGAAGACAGGAAGCACTATTTTCTCATCACTGCACCTATTCTTTCACCTCCACTAGTATGAAAGTAACATTACTTTTCATTACTGACCCAATGCAGCTTCCTTTTTAAAGAAATGTTTTGCTCTAATGCCTTCTCAATGCATCATTTCTTCCACCATTTCTTCTTTTCCTCTCTTTTCTGTCTTCAAGACTATTCACTAAGTCTGTGCAAGAAGTACTAATAAATGAAATCTGAACTGTCCTTTAAAATGTTACCTCTTCCTAAGATAGTTTATATTAGTCAAGACTCATGAGGGAGTAGTTGGAAACTAACCTCAGACAATTTAAAAACCTGTTATTCAAACAAGCACAGTTTTTCAGGTCAAATAGTTGTGCTTTTTCAAACAGTACTGTTTTCCATGGTTCACTGGAACAAAGCTGCTCATGCAAACAGAAATTCAAGGGCAGGAATGAAAAGGGCATTCCTGCCAGTCCCAGCTCAGGTTCTCTCAAGCACTGTTAGGAGCAGGGCTCAATAACTTTCAGAAGAGTGGCCCTCCTCTACATTTCATTCCTAAAAATTTATTCTAATTAAAAAGTAATAAAGTATCTGCTTAAATACCCCATTTTTCCTCTGTTTTCCAGAGCCAAAGCATCACTCAGGAAGACACAGTAAAATTTAACTAAGGTTAAACTAATCTCAATTCTAGAAAAGAGACTATATAGTCATATTCACTTTTTGGTCAGAAATCTGTATTTCAGAAAAATTAAAAGGAGGACAAACTCCTGCAAATAAAATAAGTTAATTTTTCACCTACGTATCTTTGAATGCTTGAATGCTTTCTTTTACATTTCTGCAAGAACCTCTTCACTTTAAGTTCTAATATTCTGTCCCAGCCTGTTTTTCAGGGAAGCAAGACATGATTAATTAAACAAACAAAAGACAAATAAAATATTTTACATGGAACACCTCTTAACATTTCTCCACCATTCTTAAAAGCATAGCTTAAAAATAAACCCAAGAAAAACTGAAGTGCATAGCTCAGAAAACACAGAAAATGTTTTTACCTAACTGAAAATTCACAGGGCTTCTCTGGTGGCTCAGGTGGTAAAGAACCTGCCTGCAATACAGGAGACTTGAGTTCAATCCCCTGGAGAAGGAAATGGCAACCCACTCTAGTACTCTTGCCTGGAAAATCCCACAGACAGAGGAGTCTGGCGAAATACAGTCCATGGGATTGCAAAGAGCTGGACATGACTGAGCAACGAACACATTCACTTTCAAAAAACTTACAGTGGACAAAATCCCTCACCTTTCTCCCTACTCTACCGATTTATTTATTGTTAACAGCTTACTGACAGCTAAAGGAACTCTAGAGGAATCCTTACTCAAAAAGCAGAGTGTTTCTGTGATGAGTCACTAATCATAGACTGGCCTTACTGGCTTTCTAAATGAAAACAAAACTGAATACGACATCGCAAGGTGAGACCAACCCTACTCAGTACCCAAAACAACTCCTTCTGAAGGAGTTCTAGTTATCCATCTGCTGCATGGGAGATTATACAAGTTCTTTTTTTTTTTTTAATGAGAACAATACTAGATTTGTATGTCTTGAATCTGACAATTTACCAGGCATTCCAGGAGGCTCTGTTTCACACCAATGGTTGAGAAGCATTACATGAAACTACACTACTACGATTAAACTGAGTTATCGGAAGCAGGACTTCAAGAATCATGGTCTGAAGATGGGGCAGATCCTCTTCCCAGCAAAACATACATTTGGCTGGCGAAAATTATTTTTTAAAAAAATCATTAAAAGGAATACATCGAGTGGAGACATTTATTCAAGACTATCTACTCAGTCTGAGAGCTGAGTCTGGCATCTGAAACCCAGTTTTCTCTCCTCCTGGTTCTCCTGTGTTCAGTGTTGTGGGATCCTCATTCCAGGTGGGTGAGGCCAAGAAGACAATTCGCTCTCTGCATCCAGAATGTAAATCAGCTATTTTAAATATACTTGAAAACTAAAGAAACCACGTGTGAAGAAATAAAAGTATGACAACACTGTGTTCACAAATAAAGAGTATTTTAAACAGAGAAATTATCTTTTAAAAAAGAAATTCTGGAGTTGAAATGTACCATAGCTATAGAACAAAAAGTTCACTAGAGGAACACACAGTAGATTTTAGTGGACAGAAGAACCAGTGGCTTGAAGGTAGGTCAAATGAGATGATCTAGTCTGAGGGACAAGAAAGAAAAAGAATGAGGGAACATGAACAGATTCGGAGGTCTGCAGGTCCCAAAAGGAGAGCAACATGTGTGTAATGGGAGTCCTGGAAGGAGAGGAGAAAGGAGGGAAAAAATGTGAGAAATAATGAATAAAAACTTTCCAAATTTGATAAAAACAGTTAAGCCATGGAAAAGCAACCAGAAGGGAACTGGATTAACCACACTTATATCAGACTAAGTAGACTTTAATACAAAACAGTTACTAGAAAAAGAGAGGAACTTTTTTGTAATAAAAGAATAAAATAATCATAAAAAATAAATGCAGCTCACAGCAAGTTCCAAATACATGAAGCACAAAGAAAGAACCAGACAACTAACTGGAGACTTTAACAGTCCACATTTAATAAAGGATAGGACTAGTCCATGATCAATGATGAAACACAAGTGAACAGCAGTAACAATCAAGCAGATCTAACAGATATCTACAGGACATGACACTCAACAGCAGAATAAACAGTATTCTCAAGTACCCATACATGGACCATTTTCCAAGATAAACCACATGCTGGGCCATAAAATAGGCTTTGACAACTGTAAAGCGATCAAAATTATGTGACATACATTCTATAACCACAATGGAATAAAATAGAGAGAGAGGGAAATTTAGCATATAAATGTGTATGTTAAGCAAGATGCTCCCGAGCAGTCAATAGGCAAAAGAAGCTATCACAAGAGAAATTAGAAAATAATTTGAATGAATAAAAATGAAAATACAACAAACCAAAACTTATGAAATATGACTAAAGCAGTGCTTGGAGAGAAATTCATAGCTATAAATGTTATATTAAAACAATAAAGAGCTCAAATCCCAATAAATCGATATTCTACCTAAAGACACCAGAAAAAGAAAACTAAAAAGCAAGCAGAAGGAATGAAATCATACACCAGAGAGAAAGTTAATGAAATAGGATATAGAGTAAAAGCAAAAGCTGGCTGAAACCAAATGAAACCAAAAAAAGTTGGTTCTTCAAAGAGGCCAACGAAACTGACAAACCTTTATCTAGACTGACCAAGGGAAAAAGAAACTCAAAGAACTGAAATCAGAAATTAATGAGGGGTGTGTGTGCTCAGTCATTCAGTCGTGTCCAGCTCTTTTTGACCCCATGGACTGCAGCTCGCCAGGCTTTTCTGTCCATGGGATTTTTCAGGCAAGAATCCTGGAGTAGGTTGCCATTTCCTCCTCCAAGAGATCTTCCCCACCCAGGGATTAAACCCGTGTCTCTTGCGTCTCCTGTATTAGCAGGCAGGTTCTTTGCCACTGTGTCACCTGGGAAGTCCTGAATGAGGGGACATCACCACAAAGCTTACAAAAATAAAATGGAAAAGAGAAAAATATGAACAATTATATGCAATAAATTAGGTAATTTAGGTAAAATGGAAAAATTCCAGAAAGACACAAACTCTGAAACTGATTCAAGATAAAAATTAAATATGAATACATCTACAACAAGAAACTGAACCGGAAATTTTAAAATCTGACAAAATAAAAGTCCAAGCCAGATGGTTTTAATGGTGAATTCTACCATATATTTAAAGAATTCTTTACAAATTCTTCCCCAAAATTAGAAGGAAATATTTCCCAACTCATCCTATGAAGCCAGAACCACCCTGATACCAAAACCAGATAAAGTCAGTACAAGAAAACTACAGACCAGTGTCTTTGATGATACAGACACACAAATCCACAACAAAACTAGTGAACCAAATCCAGCAACATATAACATAAAGAAAGATTATATACCATGACCAAGTGGGATTTAACCCAGGAATAAAATGAACTGCTTATCTACAAATCATCCTTTGTTCTTTGAGCTCCCTGAGAGCAAGGGTGACAGGTTATTCATCTGCATATCCTCAGTCACACACCAATAACAAATGTATGCCATTCTCATTATGAATAGCACAGCTACCCAACCCCACTCTTTTTCTTTAAATTGTTTTATTTTTGTTGTGCCAACTTTATCTGGCACTATGTATTCATCTGTTCCCTGCCATGTCCACCATGCTCAGGGACAAGGGAACACTCTTGACAGGCCTTCAACAAATATTTGTTCGATTAATGACAGCAACTACAGAAATGTTAAAACATTCTAGTATCAACCCCTAAGGAGCAAGACATTACCCACCTGAGTTCTTCAGGTTTTCCTGTACTTGCTAACAGAAAAGAGAAAACATCCCATTAGTTTCCCTTCAACATGATAAACTGCTTTACCATTTACTTTTTTTTTAAACTTTTTGTCCCACAGCACAGCATGCAGGATCTTAGTTCTTCAACCAGTGCCTGAATCCGTGCCACCTGCACTGGAAGCATGGAGTCTTAATCGCTGGACCACCAAGGGAAATGCCCACAAAAGTAAAGCTTGACTAACTGCTTTGTAAGCTACTTTCCACTATATTTAAAAATCTTCATTTCACAGAAGTGTTCTACGGTTCATGCCATTAAAGTGAGTAATGACAATTATTTCCAATTTTTAAATAAGGCAATAAAATAAGTATACATTTTTTAAAAAAGAATCATCTTCAAGCCTCTAGAATAAGTTGATAGTGAAATGTCATCAGTGGAGTCATGAGATGATTAAGGATATTAAACAAACTGAAATGGTTTCATTTATAGCTACCTATTACTTAATTTATAGGTACATCAAAACATATGACTATAAGTCAGTTTTTTGAAAAAACTGATACTGCCAACATCAGGTCATGGCAATTATTTACAACTGTGACACTGGACATACTTAAAATGCAATCTGGGGACTTCCCTGGTGGTCCAGTGGCTGGGACTCTGTTCCCAATGCAGGGGGCCTGGGTTTGAGCCCTAGACAGGGAACTAGATCCCATATGCTGCAACTAAGAATTCACATGCCATAGCTGAAAATCACACATGCCGCAACAGGGACTGAGGACCCACATGCCACAAGTAAGACCCAGCACTGCCGAACAATTAAAAAAAATTCAACTCTGTTTTGAAAATAATCACAACTTTTAGCTTACTGGTCAAAGTAAACCATTCTTTGTATTACATAATTAAAGTAACAAACAAGGAACATTTGTGAATCTGGAAATGTCTATGTACAATGTATACTGATGATTAAATATAAAAATTACACTTAACAGAATCTTTAGTATTATAACACAATACAAAATAATCTTTACTTAAAATTTATTCATCATATTCCAATGTTTTAAAAAATACTTAAGGGAGATCTGAAAGTCAAAAAAGGGAGGGAAGATGTTGCTCTACAGAAGAACTAAAAGAGTAAGAACAAAAATTGAACAGAAACTTAGCCTAGTCTCTGAACTGTGATTAGCTTCAAGCTTAATCTCAGCAACAGTATAGGCAGTTTTTCCCCTTGTATTTTTTAAAACTAATTATGCCAGAAGCAAATGCAGTTATTTAAATAAGAGCACTTTAGTACCCCTGATGTAACAGAGGTAAGAAGACTGAGACAGCCTTCCCTCCAGTCAGCAACACAGCACAGGATAAACTGTCAGGAAGAACAGTCCTTGCAAACAGGGCTGTATTTCACCTTTCACTTGCAGAGTTCGTCGAGAATACCGTTTGCTGGGCCTTCTTTCAAAGGATGTTGATCTTCTTGCTTTATTGGTCTTAGTGGTCTGATACTCAGTTTTCCCACTAAAATAAATGAGACATTTAACAGGAACAAGAGAATTTCAGGCTTACAGTAACCAGATACACAAAAATGACAGAAAGTCTATCCTGAGGTTTTCCTTAAAAGAACCCTCCTGAACTTTATCAAAAAATAGTCTTGATGACTCTCTTTATCACACCATTCTTTTCACTCTTCAGGCTTGTATGAAAGATGCGACACAAATTATGTTGTTTTTTCCTAATTATGCACATCACCTAAGAATATATTAAGTAAGTTTGAAATATCTGTGCTTTTATGGAACTCCTCTCTTTCCCACCTACACTCCTCAATGCAAGATGTACAATTAACTCAAGATTTTCCATTACTTTTTCTAATTGCAAAATGCTTTTCAGAAGACTTTTTCAGAAATATTAAAACTATTTTAATATTTATCTTCATTGCCATTTAAATTCTGCCAAGAAAATGCCACCCCCTTAACCTAAGTAAAATAGAAGCTTTCTTACATGAATTCCACACACAGTCAACTTGCCACATTACTGATATTATCCATTCCTTCTTTAAATCACACTGAACATGCTGAAAACTCACCATCAATAAGCTACTCTGAGTAACCCAAAACATTTCTACCTTATGACTAACAAACATAGGGTATGCAAGAACAATGGAACATCAGGTTTATAAGGACCAGAAATATTATCCAGATTAATATCCCGCTAGTATACCATACCATGTAGAAAACGGGTATAGTGTACTGCTGCTGCTAAGTCGCTTCAGTCGTGTCCGACTCTGTGCAACCCCATAGACGGCACCTGGGGTTGCACAGAGTCGGACACGACTGAAGCGACTTAGCAGCAGCAGCAGTAGCAGCAGTACACCATACCTATTTTCTACATGGTCTCCAGCTGCTGGATAAAGACTCCTTAAAACTCCTACTCTGTGGATTTAAACTAGGGGTTAGTTAATAAATACATAAAGCAAGCATTAGTGTTCATCAACAGATGAAAGGATAAGGAAGATGTGGTAGATATACACAACAGACTACTACTCAGCCATAAAGAGGAATGAAATAATGCCATTTGTAGCAACATGGGTGGACCTGAAGGGTATTATGCTATGTGAAGTAAGTCAGAAAGAAAATGATGCTGTATGACAGCACTTATACATGGAATCTAAAAAATAAACTAGTGAACAGAATAGACTCGCAGCCATAGAGAACAAACTAGAGGTTACTAATGGGGAGAGGGAAGGGAGGTGGGGCAAAAGACAAGTAGAGGATTCAGAGGTACAAACTACTGTGCATAAAAGAAACAAGCTACAATGATATAGAATACAACACAGGGAATATGGTCAATACTTTATATAACCAAACTTTTTTAACAGGAAAAATTCTGTTAAATTACTCGTTAAAACAAAACAAAACAAAAAAAACATCAAGAAGGATATGCAATCCATTACACCACTACAATATTCTCTTATCTTTTTGGGAAATTACAACCAATAACAATATATACCATTTTTTCTTTTATTTTGGACAATGAAAAACACTGGCAAACTGATTGATCTTTCTATGCCCTAGTTTCCACATCTGCAAATGAGGAACTGGGCTACATTTTCTGGCCTCTAAGAAATTATGAAAGATACAGCAAGCAGCCACATTCACCTGTATCTAAACCGTGATCCTAATCGAATAAATCCTGATCGATGAGAACTCTTTTGGACAGGGCCTCGCAGGCGGAAGAAGGCATGATGCTCCACAGCACATTTCCATAAATGTTTGCATGCTTTGGGATGATCCAGTCTAAAGACAAACGTATGCTCCTGCTCCTTGCCCTGAAAAAGAAACGGATGTTAACAGAGGTAATTATTAACTCGGATACTCTTGTCACCTGTTATTCAGCTACAAATATAACCACAGCAATATCAAGAATCAAATACTAATAAAGCATCTGGTTTGCTCCCTGAAACTCTGACACTCTCTAGAGCTACCTACAGAGAAAGGCAGAGTTAAAATCAAGCCGTCCATTTTCTCAGCAAATATAAAATTATTCCTAAGAGTTTCCTCTCTAGTTACATGATCTCATTTCTCAGATATTAAATGAACCTTTCTCTGCCATACTTCAGATAAATGAATGTATAATTATAATTAAAAGGTTCACATAAGATATGGCAATATCTTAAAAATGGCCACATTCCTGGTCCTAGTAACCATACTCACAGGAATCAAATTATACTAGTTAATATTCATAGCCACTTTTCTAAGAATTTCACATGAATTGTCTCAACGAGTAGATACTATCATTAGCTCCATTTTACAGATAAGAAAACTGAGGATCAAGAAATTAAGCCCGACATCACAAAATCAGTAAGAAAAGAGACTAGACTTTGAACCTAACCATTGAGACACCAGCACCTACATTTGTAACAACAAAGCTATACTGTGTCTCCAGGGGAAAATACTCTCAAAACCAAAATTTACACCCCAAGATTTTCAATCTCATTTATAAAAGTAAAAACTGGCATAAAACCCTAAATGTTCAAAACATGAGAAATGTAATCAAGTAAACAATAACAATAACCTCAGATATGCAGATGACACTACCCTTATGGCAGAAAGTGAAGAGGAACTCAAAAGCCTCTTGATGAAAGTGAAAGAGGAGAGTGAAAAGGTTAGCTTGAAGCTCAACATTCAGAAAACAAAGATCATGGCATCTGGTCCCATCACTTCATGGGAAATAGATGGAAAAACAGTGGAAACAGTGTCAGACTTTGTTTTTTTGGGCTCCAAAATCACTGCAGATGCTGATTGCAGCCATGAAATTAAAAGACGCTTGCTCCTTGGAAGGAAAGTTATGACCAACCTTGATAGTATATTAAAAAGCAGAGACATTACTTTGCCGACCAAGGTCCGTCTAGTCAAGGCAATGGTTTTTCCCGTGGTCATGTATGGATGTGAGAGTTGGACTGTGAAGAAAGCTGATCGCCGAAGAATCGATGCTTTTGAACTGTGGTGTTGGAGAAGACTCTTGAGAGTCCCTTATACTGCAAGGAGATCCAACCAGTCCATTCTAAAGGAGATCAATCCTGGATGTTCATTGGAGGGACTGATGCTAAAGCTGAAACTCCAATACTTTGGCCACCTCATGCGACGAGTTGACTCACTGGAAAAGACTCTGATGCTGGGAAAGGTTGGGGGCGGGAGAAGAAGGGGACGACGGAGAATGAGATGGCTGGATGGCATCACCGATTCTGTGGACATGAGTTTGAGTGTACTCCGGGAGTTGGTGATGGACAGGGGGGCCTGGCGTGCTGTGATTCATGGGGTCGCGGAGAGTCGGACACGACTGTGCGACTGAACTGAACTGAACTGAACTGAAACAATAACATTATTTTAAAAGAACACAGATAAATGAATAAAAGATAAATGAACTAATGTACTACTAGTGATTCATGTTGCAGAATATGATACATAGGTTAAAGTGAATGAACTAGAACTACACAGCTACAGATGCTTAGGTAAAATAAGCTGCAAAAAAAAAAAAAAATCCCCACCTTAATGTATATAATATACGTAATACACACATATATGCAGATTTCTAAAACGTTCTACCATGTGTCATGACGTGGTTATATTTACAAAAGGTTAGAAAATATGAGACTGATACCCTGAAAGAATGAGGAAGAAAGGGACAAGCTTTGGCTTAGACCTTAGCTGTATCAAATACTTTATTAATTTATCTAGTTCTAAAAGGGATCTGAAGTAGCAATGCCAAAAATGTTAAATCAAAGTGAGTAAAATCGTTAACAGTTTCAATTATACTTTTCAGTATATTTTTGAATATTTTGTCATTTAAAAATACTTCATAAATTTTATACATAATTTCTTAATAACCCTGATACAGGCAGAGATCCTTATACTTTAAGACACAAAACATACACTGGTCACAAAGGAAAAAATGTATAAATTACATTCCATTAAAATTACAATCTTTTTTATCCACAGGATACTAATAAAGGAGTCAAAAGGCAAACCAAGGTGAAGATAGTTACAACATATATATCTGACAAAGAAGTGACGCCCAGATATAAAAAGAACTTCCTTAGTGAGATGAAAAATACATGACACAAAAGAAAAATGAATGAAAAACTTAAAACAGGCATTTCATAAAAAAGACTATCCAAACATCCAACAAATATAAATAAGTGCTATACTGAAATTGTCATCAAGTAAAACCCTAAAATGATTTCTCTACCAGAATGGATGAAATGAGAAAGAGAACACTGAACACAAGCAAAAGAATAACAGATTAAACTCTCACACATTCCAGGTGGGAGAGCAGTTCACTTGTGTAGACACTGGCAAACAGTCCAGCTGTTTCCATAAAAGCCAAACACATGCACATCCCAGGGCTCAGGATAGCACTCTTCTCACCAGTCAAAAATTAAAAAAAAACTCACTTAGCAGCAGGATGGATAAATATTGGTCTATTCATATAACTGTACACCATACAACAGTAGGAATGAGCCAACTACAGCCACCTCCTACAGCAGGGCTGAAAGCTCACAACCACAGCCCTGAAACAGAAGGAAGACTCAAAGAGAACAGTCAGTCAGGTGTCATTTATACCAAGTTCAAAAGTCAGGTGAGTGGTTATCCTTGGTCAACTGGACCTGGAGGGGCACACAAGGGAAATTCCCGAATTCTGCTGGAATTCTATTTTTTCACCCTGGTACTGGTCATGTACATAAGAACTCAAGGAAACTATAAGCAAGATGAAAAGACAGCCTTCAGAATGGGAGAAAATAATAGCAAATGAAGTAACTGACAAAGAATTAATCTCAAAAATATACAAGCAACTGCTGCAGCTCAAGTCCAGAAAAATAAACAACCCAATCAAAAAATGGGCCAAAGAACTAAACAGACATTTCTCCAAAGAAGATATACAGATGGCTAACAAACACATGAAAAGATGCTCAACTTCACTCATAATCAGAGAAATGCAAATCAAAACCACAATGAGGTATCATTTCACGCCAGTCAGAATGGCTGCTATCCAAACGTCTACAAGCAATAAATGCTGGAGAGGGTGTGGAGAAAAGGGAACCCTCTTACACTGTTGGTGGGAATGCAAACTAGTACAGTCACTATGGAGAACAGTGTGGAGACTCCTTAAAAAACTGGAAATAGAACTGCCATATGACCCAGCAATCCCACTCCTGGGCATACACACCAAGGAAACCAGAATTGAAAGAGACACATGTACTCCAATGTTCATCGCAGCACTGTTTATAATAGCCAGGACATGGAAGCAACCTAGATGTCCATCTGCAGACAAATGGATAAGAAAGCTGTGGTACATATACACAATGGAGTATTACTCAGCAATTAAAAAGAATACATTTGAATCAGTTCTAATGAGGTGGATGAAACTGGAGCCTAGAGTGAAGTAAGCCAGAAAGAGAAACACCAATACAGTATACTAACGCATATATAGGGGCTTCCCTGGTGGCTCAGAGGTTAAAGCGTCTGCCTCCAATGCGGGAGACCCGGGTTCGATCCCTGGGTCGGGAAGATCCCCTGGAGAAGGAAATGGTAACCCACTCCAGTATTCTTGCCTGGAGAATCCCATGGACGAAGAAGCCTGGTAGGCTACAGTCCACGGGGTCACAAAGAGTCAAACACGACTGAGCGACTGAACGGAATGGAACGGAACGCATATATATGGAATTTAGAAAGATGATAACAATAACCCTGTATACAAGACAGCAAAAGAGACACAGATGTATAGAACAGTCTTTTGGACTCTGTGGGAGAGGGCGAGGGTAGGATGATTTGGGAGAATGGCATTGAAACATGTATATTATCATATGTGAAAGGAATCACCAGTCCAGGTTCAATCCATGATACAGGATGTTTGGGGCTGGTGTACTGGGATGAACCAGAGGGATGGGACGGGGAGGGAGGTTCAAGATGGGGAACACATGTATATCCAGGGCAGATTCATGTCAATGTATGGCAAAACCAATACAATAATGTAAAGTAATCAGTCTCCAATTAAAATAAATAAATTTTTTTAAAAAAATTAATAATAAAAATAAAAAAGCCTGTGAAGACAGATGTGAACACACATACACACACAAAAAAAATCCTCAACAAGCTGCACGTTTATCCTTACACTTTTCTAAATGGATGCTATATTTCAATGAAATGTACCAACAAAAACTACACAAAGGAAAAAAAAATGAGAAAATGTCTTTCTCAAGACAGGGAAAAAAAGCCTTCTGTGACATAAAACCCAGGATCCATAAAAGATGAATATATTCACCTATTTAAAAAATCTTAAAGTGCATGACAAACCCTACAATAAGCACTGCTAAAGAACAAACAACTATTACATAAACTATTTAAAATGTCAGTGACAAACGGCAAAATCTGTTAAGAAAAAAGCCAATAACCCAGAAGAAAAATGGGCAAAGGAATAGACAGTTTGAAGAAAAGGAAATCAAGTAATTCAAATGTATGACAAGATGTTCAGTATCACTCATAGAGCCAGAAATAATATTTAAACCTACAATGAAATTCCATTTTCTTTATAACCTTTCAGATACAAACGTGATCAATTCCCTCCTGGAGATAAGCCTGAACACTAAAACTATGCAAGCTGGTAGGATCGTTCTACATCCAGGACAAATGCACATAACCATTCAACCCCACAAAGCCACTCAAGGACATTATTCTATAGATACCTGCCAATGTATAAATTGTTAATAATTGTTAATAAAATAGTGAATACATGTCAATTAAATAGATTAAATAGAGTAGCCCGTACACTAGAACACTATGCATTTTAGTTTGCTTTTATAAGAACGGAGAACAACTTTACATATTGATATAGAAAGCATTCCAAGTTAGAATATAAAGTTTAACAAGGATAAGTAGGAGAACAGTGCATAAGCATGGCAACCTCTGCACAGAAATGATATACACATTTGCTTGTATATATGTATAGAACACCTTCAAAAAGATATCCAAGAAGTTAACACTGTAGATTAAATCTGGAATTCCATCAATTCTAAGATGCACAATTATTTTATGGCCCAATAAGAACAAGTATCACCAATTAAACTATGACCATACTTTTATCATACAGAACTGTATCTCATTCTTCTTCAGTGATTCCTTTAGATTTAGACACAAATATCATTTAATCTTTGTTTTCTGAATGTTGAGCTTCAAGCCAACCTTTTCACTCTCCTCTTTCACTTTCATCAAGAGGCTTTTGAGTTCCTCTTCACTTTCTGCCATAAGGGTAGTGTCATCTGCATATCTGAGGTTATTGATATTTCTCCCGGCAATCTTGATTCCAGCTTGTGCTTCTTCCAGCCCAGCGTTCCTCATGATGTACTCTGCATATAAGTTAAATAAGCAGGGTGACAATATACAGCCTTGACGCATTCCTTTTCCTATTTGGAACCAGTCTGTTGTTCCATGTACAGTTCTGACTGTTGCTTCCTGACCTGCATACAGGTTTCTCAAGAGGCAGGTCAGGTGGTCTGGTGTTCCCATCTCTTGAAGAATTTTCCACAGTTTATTGTGATCCACACAGTCAAAGGCTTTGGCATAGTCAATGAAGCAGAAACAGATGTTTCTCTGGATAAAGGGCAGAGACATTACTATGCCAACAAAGGTCCGTCTAGTCAAGGCTGTGGTTTTTCCCGTGGTCATGTATGGATGTGAGAGTTGGACTGTGAAGAAAGCTGATCGCCGAAGAATTGATGCTTCTGAACTGTGGTGTTGGAGAAGACTCTTGAGAGTCCCTTGTACCGCAAGAAGATCCAACCAGTCCATTCTAAAGGAGATCGATCCTGGGTGTTCATTGGAAGGACTGATGCTAAAGCTGAAACTGCAATACTTTGGCCACCTCATACGACGAGTTGACTCACTGGAAAAGACTCTGATGCTGGGAAAGGTTGGGAGCAGGAGGAGAAGGGGACGACCGAGAATGAGATGGCTGAATGGCATCACCGACTCTGTGGACATGAGTTTGAGTGAACTCCGGGAGTCGGTGATGGACAGGGAGGCCTGCCTGGCGTGCTGTGATTCATGGGGTCGCGGAGAGTCGGACACGACTGAGCGACAGAACTGAACTGAACTGAATCATTTAATCACATCTGTGCTTAAATAAAAAGGAAAATGTTTGTAAAATAGATTGCCTTTAGATGTGAAACCTGACTCTTCTGAAGCATTTTCAACTCATTTGTCAATAATATAATGATCATCCGTGCCATAAAGACATTTCTTTTTTAAATGCTTGATTATTGTCTCTGATATTCCTCCAAGCTGTGTGACAGGGTAATCCTTTGCATGTATCTCAGTAATACAACTGAAAACTTTCCAAAAACCTGGAACGGTTTTATCTAATTTTCAGGATCTCTTTTTTTCAGGTTCTGCTAAGTAGCCCTACTGACACTTTACTGTGCATACAAATCTTCTTAACATTTGAGCTGTTTGCTTTTATTAATATCTGTCTATGTATTTCCAATGAATTACATGGCATGCAATAAAATTATTTTTATCTACTCACAATTCTGTGGTTTTTGAAAATGCACAGAATCATGCAACCATCACCAAAATCAGGATACAGAATAGTTCTCTTGACCCCCAAATTCTGTGTGCTGTTTCTTTGCAATCAAGCCTCCTCACCCACCCAGTCCCAAAGTATCAGTGAGTGATTCCCTATTCCTGTAAGGGCTGCCTTTCCTAGACAGTCACAGGATGGAATCATATAGTCATAATCTTTTAATCAGGCTTCTGACCCTTTGCATAATTCATCTGAGATTCATTCATGTGGTTATGAGTTTATCAGTTAGGAACTAGATTTAACTGAAAAACAGAAAATCCTTAGTATAGAAGGTTTTATTAAAAATATTATTAGGTACATCTTTCTGATTAATCTTTTTAATCAGGAACTAAAGGCACAAAGACATTTAGATATAATTTTTTATACACTTGTGATATACATTGATCAACAAAGGAACAAGAATAGTCTTTTATTTAATCTTTAATCTTAAAGACAGACTACTACAGTTTGAAGATGGTGTGACATAAAGCAAGGAATTATGTTATTAACTATACTAAGTTTCTGTTCTATACTATAGAACAGTGTGTTTCCCCTTTTATTTTTTATTTTATTTTTTTTTCTTTTTATTTATTTTTTATTGGAGGCTAATTATTTTACAATATTATATTGGTTTGTTTTGCCATACATTGACAGGAATCCGCCACGGGTGTACGTGAGTTCCCCCTCCTGAACCCCCCTCCCACCTCCCTCCTCCCTTTATCCTCCCTCTGGGTCATCCCCGCACACCAGCCCCGAGCATCCTGTAACATGCGTCGACCCTGAACTGGTGATTCGTTTCACATATGACAGCATACATGTTTCAATGCCACTCTCCCAAATCATCCCACCCTCACCCTCTCCCACAGAGTCCCAAAGACTGTTATATACATCTGTGTCTCTTTAGAGAATTAAGTTACCATATAACACAGTCACTGTTAAATATGTAATACTATATAATTCCTACCTGATCATCATCTTCTACAACCACCAACGTCAGTTTATTCTTCTTAAAATCCAATCTGGTTATCTTGGGCCTATAACAATATGAGAATAATAGCCAGATTTCAAATAAATGTCCTCGAAGTTTAAAAAATTTGCTATTACTTCAAGCACACTGATCATCTAACTTCTGAATTGAAAGCTGGTAAGAGGGGAAAGCTGAAACTCCAATACTTTGGCCACCTCATGCGAAGAGTTGACTCACTGGAAGAGACTCTGATGATGGGAGGGATTGGGGGCAGGAGGAGAAGGGGACAACAGAGAATGAGATGGCTGGATGGCATCACCGACTCGATGGACATGAGTTTGAGAGGACTCCGGAAGTTGGTGATGGACGGGGAGGCCTGGCGTGCCGTGATTCATGGGGTCGCAAAGAGTCGGACAACTGAACTGAACTGAAGAGGGTAAACATAACCTGTACTGCTCAGCAAAAACATCTCCAATCTAAAAAATAGTTAAGATACCAGAAAAAAATTTCAAAAGCAGTACCTTTGGCAAAACTTATGCTGCACATATATAAGACATTAAAAAGGTTAAGGAAAAAATAAAATGAAGAAACATATATATATATATATACCATATACATTCACAGGTTCCTATGGTAGAAGAAATTCTGCAAGCCTAATAATGTTACAGCAGCAGCACAGCAACTGGACACAGGAAAAAAGATAAAAGTTTTCTAAAAGGCATTAAAAAAACCCAGATTACTGATTTTCAACTCTTTTCTATAGCCACTTTATGGTCAAAGACATCTTTAATTAAAAAAAAAAATTAAACCTCACTTTATGGCCTACTTTCCAACTCCGTCTCCCACCTGTACTAAAATCCTCAGCAATCCACCAAACTTATCTCTGTGCTTCTATAAACTGTGAGTGTGTAAACAATATGACTCTCACTAATTTTTAAATATACCTTACATAAAATAGAATTGCACAATAGATCTTGTTTACAGGAGCTGTACTAAAACAAGGAGTAAAGAAAGGTAATAGGAGAATCTGGCACTTAGGTGTAACAAATTCTTACACAATGCCGAGTAAGTGGCAGGTGCTCTCCTAAGTGTTTTATGTGGTATATTAATTCAATAGATTTTTATGAGGTAGTACACAAGATGCTCTCCTTATCTCTCAACCTGGAGTTTCTCTGGCCATAAGAATGTTCCATCTGCCCCAGGGCAGGCTGGAAAGGTCAGAGAGTTAACATATAAAGAAACAGGGAAATACACAGCCCATCAAGGGACAATTATAAATAGGTGTTACATTCAAATCTCCCAGGGAATCTCTAGGAGATGCAAAAATAAATGAAATACTATCTTCAACTTTTTGAGGGAAAATAATTTTAAATCTAGAAGTCCATTCTCAGCCCAATTATCAAGATAAGATAGCACAAGAGAAGACTAAATAATTTTAAGGCATCCAAGAATTCAAATAATTTACCTCTAATAGTCTTTTCTTAAGCATCACCTGAGTATATATATCAGAAAAACAAAAGCAAAGAAAGGAAAATGTGGAAGACAACATAGATTCATAAGTGAGAAAACAGGAAAAAGAAGTCCCAAGACAGAGAGCAGCCTGGAAGAGTCAACAGTTACAACTAGAAAAGAGCCATCTCAGAAAACCCTGGAGAATTTGAAATCATTTAAGATGCTGGGAAAGATTGAAGGCGGGAGGAGGAGGGGAAGACAGAGGATAAGATGGCTGGATGGCATCACTGACTCAATGGACATGAGTATGAGTAAACTCTGGGAACTGATGGTGGACAGGGAGGCCTGGAGTGCTGCAGTCCATGGGACTGCAAAGAGTCAGACACGACTGAGCAACTGAACTGAACTGAACTGAAGAAGACAAAGGCAGGTCACTTAAAGGGATGTGTGGGATGAGTAACAGCTAAGGCTCTAGGATAACAAAGGAAATATAATTCCAGTTGAGTTCAAGATTTCAGAGCTGATCAAGAAAAAGACAGGAGCAAAGACAACAGTATCACACAATGAGCTCTACTGGGAAGTATCCCTTCACACCGCAGACCTTCCCAAGAAAGCAGCCCAGGCCCCCACGCAGGACAGAAGAACATCCCTGAAGAAGGAGGGGGACCAGGGAGGGGGTTTCTACCAGGAGAGGCCTCTGAGTCACAGAGCTCCAAGTGGGAATAGAGGTGTGAGGGCTCTTACAGCTACAGGATTTGCTTATCGGAGAAGGCAATGGCAAGCCACTCCAGTACTCTTGCCTAGAAAATCCCATGGATGGAGCAGCCTGGTAGGCTGCAGTCCGTGGGGTCGCTAAGGGTCGGACACGACTGAGCGACTTCACTTCCACACATTGGAGAAGGAAATGGCAACCCACTCCAGTGTTCTTGCCTGGAGAATCCCAGGGACAGGGGAGCCTGGTGGGCTTCCATCTATGGGGTCACACAGAGTCGGACACGACTGAAGTGACTTAGCAGCAGTAGCAGCTAACTAACAGATGTGAAGCGCAGTTTGCAATGAGACATGCAAACCATGCAGGCTCTGAAAGGCTAAAACTATTACTTGCTGGCCTATATTTAAAGCAACTGGGTGTGTAAGAATTTGAGTTTGGCACTGGCAGACTTCAAGTGAAGGGTCCTGACGTGCTATGAAGGAGGAAACAACAGAGAAACAGAAAAACCAGTATATTATACAAAACCCCTCTTTAGCCCCTGCATATAACCCTAGTGTGCTACTAAGCTTCACACCAGTTCCAACAAAGACATTATAATATAAACACTATTTCCTGATTTTTGGCTTTTAGAAACAACCAAACAAAACCTGAAGAACTTAATTATGGTCATGAAATCCAAGTAATATCTACCCTTGATGTAAAAGTAACATGAAAATATAATTGAAATATACGGATGACAGAAGTTGGGACTCAGAAAGAGAAGCACAGCTCCAAAGGAGGATAAAAGTATTACTATCTCCTTCCTATACAGTGAGGGGCAGGATTTCCTGGTAGCTCAGCTGGTGAAGAATCTGCCTGCAATTCAGGAGACACAGGTTCGATTCCTGGGTAGGGAAGCTCTCCTGAAGAAAGGACAGGCTACCCACTCCAATACTCTTGGGCTTCCCTGGTGGCTCAGGCGGTAAAGAATCCATGGGAGAGCCGGTTCAATCCCTGGATTGGGAAGATCCCCTGCATGGCAACACACTCCAGTATTCTTGCCTGGACAGAGGAGCCTGGCGGGCTACACAGTCCATGGGGCTACATCCCCGTGGACAGAGGAGCCTGGCAGGCTACAGTCCATGGGGTCGCAAAGAGTTGGACATGACTAAGTGACTAAGCACAGCACAGCATACAGTGAGGAGCAGGGGGTAAAAGGACTGTGGAACAAGAAACACTAAAAAACAGACACATAACCACATGACAGAGGGAGTATCCATGTGAACAGTTAATACACAGAACTAGATAATATTTATGTTAGGGTATGCATTTTGGCATATATTGAAACTAACGGAAAATGCAATTAAGAGTTTTAAAAAGTGGCTTGGGGAAGCAGGACTACAGATGAACAGGAGGATAACAGGAAAGAGTTGCAATTTACTTACAAGCTTGTCGGAACTATGCCCAAATTCTATTTTATGTTCTAACTTCATAAGTGTTTTTATTCATTAAAAAAACAAAACAACAGTAATTATCTTTGACATTAACTCTGCTTACCAAAAAAATAAGCCAATTTTGGTCTCTCCTTCAAAAACAAGGACTCCTGTTGGGGTCAGTCCCAAGCTGTAGTCATTCCCATCTCTGGCCTAATTTCAGGGGAGCAACATGTGTTAGCTTTATCTGCATAAAACAGGGTTCACATTTTCACAGGACTGTTTTCTTTTCATACTGAATTATATTAATTACATACAGGTTAATATTAATGTGAAAGGTGCTTTCAACAACTAAAACATCCAAAATAACATTCTCAGGAAAACTCATGCATATTTAGTTCGCTGAGACACTATAGTTTTAAGGTATGCGTTCACTGGAAGACATACAGGTAGTGACACTGCCACACCAAATTTCCAGAGTCTTCCCAAATTCTAGTCACTATTTAAATCACAGACTTTGAAAAAGACTGCATTTCTGGGAAAATTGAGCTTATCAGTGGAGAAGAGCATGGCAACCCACTCCAGTCTTCTTGCCTGGAGAATGCTATGGACAGAGGATCCCTCAGGGTAAAAGTCAATAGGGTCACAAAGAGTCAGACATGACTGAATCGACTTAGTATGCATGCAGGCACAGCTTGTCAAACTCCCCTCAAGCTACAAATTTTCAACTTTACCTTCTAAATTATTTTCATTTTTACAGAGCCTGCTTAAGCTTACATGATAAAAGATGATATGAATATGAAGTGAAAGAATAAAAAGTGATTCAAAAACAAACAAACAAAAAAAAACAGTGACAACTTAAAACCACAGACACACCTTTTTGGAAATTTTGGCTGCTTTCTTTCTTATAACAAGTTTTCATGTGAGACTCTCATCATTCAGTATTTACTCTCAATCTTCATAACCACACATCTAAAGTACCCACTATAGCCCCTGCAAATTACACACTCTCCTTCATACTAAGAGATACCATAGTTACCTTGAGTCCTGAAGGAATAACTTTCTTAAAAAGCATCACAACACACTGCTTACCTTGACCACATGCATATCAACCCCATACATTTCTAACCACTTGGCTTTATTCAGATAATTGGTTTCAGCTTGTGCTGGTGTCTGACCTCTGAAATTTAAAAAATAATAAATTTTAAGATGATTATAAATATACAATGAATTCTATGCTAAGTAAGAGAAACAGAAGAAAACAAATGTGAAATCACTGTTGTGGTGATGTTAAAGTACCTGTATTCTTTCCATTTCTCAAATATAGCAAGCTCCATCTCTTCTGTCTGAATAGGCACAAACCTGAACTCAGACACAAGTTCAGGACTGTGCTCAGCAAGGTCGTAGTCACCAAGTTCAGCTACAAATGTTAAGTTTCACAAGGTTATGTTTTGTTAATAAGTTTACTTCCTGCTGAATCCTTCAAAACCCACTTATTAATAGAAGATTAGACTTTCTTAAACTACAAGGCATTCATAACACACAGACCATTAGCAAAAGTAAATCCAGCTTAGACTTGTGACTTATCTGTCTGTATGCACAAATCATGTAATTGTGGCTTGTAGTATATTTTCAATTAAATGTCTTATTCCTAATTGAGTCATACTGTACAATGCTTAGCTTCTGAAAATCTCTTTTAGCCTTCCACAAAGAAATAGCTTTTGACTGTATGTTGAATAAACAAAAATATTCAGCAATCCTTTAAAAAAAAACAATTAGCTAGCATCTGTTAAGAAGCTATTATGCACAGAACATGACATTAAACATCACTGTAAGATACAATCACTGTCCCGCTGGAATTTTAAATTATTAATCCCAAAGAAATAAAAAAGAAAAGTTACTGGATAGTGCACACACATCTATGCACCCATCTGTGGTTACCTCTGAACTCGGTTTGGGGATGGAGGGAAAATGATGATTCTCATTTTCTGTTCTTTAGAAAGTCTTCCTTTAAAAGATATTTTACTGGTACTAAATTAAAACACTTTCATTTTGATAAAAAATTTGGCCATGGAGAGAAAAAGGACATGAGTCCTACTTTGAGATAATCATAAAATTGGTAATAACTTACTATTTACTAAGCATCTACTTTACACAATAGTCATATTGCAGACATACTGTCATTTAACTTCACAACAACCTTGGAAAATATTCTCACTCCCACTTCACTGCTAAAGAAATTGCTCTTCTGCCTGGAACATAAGTTTGGTTTTTTTTTTTCTTTTTAACTTTTCATTTTATATTGGCGTATAGCCGATTAACAATGTTGTGCTAGTTTCTGGTAGACAGCAGAGTGACTCAGCCATATATATACATGTATCCATTCTCCCCCAAACTCCCCTCCTCTCCAGGCTGTCACATAACACTGAGCAGAGTTCCCTGTGCTATTCAGTAGATCCTTGTTGGTTTTTCATTTTAAATATAGCAGTGTGTACATATGCATCCTAAACTCCCTAACTATCCCTTCCTCCCATTCTTCCACCCCTGGCGACAAGTTCTTTAAAAGTCCCAAACTAAATCTGCTACATAATGTTGTTCAGGATATATATTAAAATGGTGAAGAAAAACTAAACTTGAGTGTGTGATAAAACTGATAAAGATTATTCTGATAAAACAGAAAATCATATATGAGGGCTTCTATGGTGGGCCTTAAAGACTCCACACTTCCACTGCAGGGGGCACAGGTTCGATCCTTGGTTGGGAAAGTTCCACATGCCACAAGGTTTGGGCAAAAAAAAAAGTCATAAACAAGAAGCTAATTTTATGAAGAGGGAGTAATACTTCAGTTAATTTACTCTTAA
Organism: Moschus berezovskii; assembly: GCF_049115385.1. NCBI lineage: Eukaryota > Metazoa > Chordata > Mammalia > Artiodactyla > Moschidae > Moschus > Moschus berezovskii. The sequence continues at coordinate 65,298,801 of NC_142461.1, forward strand.
GGACCTTAATAATCAGTAGGATTTGGTAACCTATTACACACAGGACGATGAAACGAGTAAGACACAGTATGAAGTTTTGAGGAATCCTGAAAACAATTGCACCACGCCCACTCTGCAGCCACAGTGTCAGATGAGTATGAGAGCTCTCCTCTGAGGCCCTGAAGGCTGCCCGTATTTGTGCCAATAAGTACATGATGAAAAGCTGTGGCAAAGATGGTTTTCACATCTGAGTGGCACTCCATCCCTTGCACCATGCTGTCCTGCACCAGAGCTGATAAGCTCCAGACAGGTATGCAGGGTACCTCTGGAAAGCCCAGGGCACAGAGGCTAGGGTCCACATTGGCCAAGTCATAATGTCAAGCTGCAGAACAAGGAGCTTGTAATTGAGGCCCTATTGAGGGGCAAGTTCAAGTTTCCTGGCTTCTAAAAGATCCACATCTCCAAGCAGGGGGGATTCACTAAGTTTAATATGGATGTATTCGAAAACACAGCTCATCCCATATAGCTGTGGGGTCAAATACATCCCTAATTGTGGCCCCCTGAACGAATGGTGGGCCCTGCACTCATGAGAGCCCTGGTGCTGTCCCCTCCTTACTCGTGCCCACCAGTAAATCCTACTTTCCTGTCCCCAACCCCCCCCAAAAAAAATGGTAACCATGGATAAAAGAGAAAGTAAGAAAGACATTTTATTTAGAGAAAAAAATAAGTAGGGTTAAGAGATAATATAACAGAGCTATATGCATGAATCAGGCAGTAAATATTTAGTGAGCATTACTTTAAATAAGTGTGTTAAACACAAAAAAATGCACAAAGATCATTTTCAAGAAGTATAAACGTTGGTTGTCATGAAACTTACAAAATGAGACACAGAATGTACGAAGTGGTGGAACACAGATATTGAAAATGACAGCTTTTCTATAGATCCAAGAGTTTCAGAATTCTCACACAGCAATTAGTAGAACATTAAAAATGTGCTTTCAAGAAAAGATGCATGCAATTATGAACTGTGATCATTACAGTTCTAAAGATACAGCACTTCCAAACTAGTATCCATTCAACATTCCAGCAGATGAGAAAACAAGTTTTAGTCTGTAGACAGACTACAGTTTACATTAGCAGCAAATTTCTGAAGTACAGAAATTTCCTTCAGTCACCAATTACTCTACCAACAGAAAAATATGCTTTCCAAAACAGAAGTACAAAATCAGCCGATTAGGTTTGTCATAAAACATGAAAACTTAGTCAATTAGCCATACAATGGAAAATAAATACTACTGATTTAGAGGCTGGGGATAATACAGAATCACCCCCAAAAAAGCATAAAATTATTAATGTCTTAATTATTATTATTTTTATTCTAGCATATACAGATACTCCAGCCAAAATGTTTCTTTCCATTTTATGAACAAAGGCAAATTATTATTCTCCTAAAATGTCAATTTTTTTCAGAAGAAAATGCCTAAGTTTAACAAATATTTGATCACTGTAACAAGGTACAAAAGGGTAAGTTTTTCATTAATCTCATTGACTGGAAAACACTTTTAAAAAAAATTCTTAAAATAACCATCAGGAACTCTTAAATACATGCTAAGTATTTCTTTTCATGGACTTATTCTTAAGAATAAGACGAAAGCAAGCCAGGTGGCTACAGCAACAATTTACTCATACATCCTTGCATTCTTTATAAAAAGAAAACATTTGCTGAGGGTCCAACCATATCATGTATTGAATTATCAAGTAGACTGCAAATTCTGCTTGAAAATACTATTAGAAAGGTAGCAAATAAAGTTAAAGGAAAGGAAAAGAAGGCAATGCTCTGAAACAAGGGTGTCAGAGCTGGATACTGATGCAAGATCACACAAACACAGGTGTTTCTCTTCTGGCATGTCACTATGAATCTTCTGAGAGGCTTCCAACATACATAAAGAATAATTATGCTTCACTCTTAACAGTGAACATAAAAACTGCTTACCTTGCAAGTTATAAGCTGCCAACTGAACTGCTGTATCAAAGGGACACTCTAATCTGAGATCAAAACATAAATGTGTTAAATAAGCCAATGTCACAACGTCTGTTTTATGATAAATGGAAATAAGACATACTTTATGTTGACTGCTTCTTTTTCATATTTAACTATGAACTTATTTTTTCAACTATTCAAGAAAACATGGTTTACCTTAAACTAATACTCACTTTCCACTGAGAATATCTTGTTTTAACTGAAGAACAAATAAATACCTAAGAAAAATAAAAGGCACAAATTTAACTAAACAGAACAATGTACCATGAAAAATAATCCTGCCCTTCTAATTTGAGAAGAAACATTCTTAATTACAAAACTTTACCCACAATAGTCTATCAAGGAAAAAGAATATGAAACAAGGGGCATTCAGCATCAGAAGGATGCACTGAAGTTCAGGACTCTCTCAAAAGACACGGTTTAAAGCAAATCCCTGAGAATGAACTCTGTGATCTGACAACACAGCCACCTCATATGTAAAGGGATACAGCTACACACACACAGATGACAGCTACACTCTCATCCATCAGGACAATATTCAAGAGGAAACCCTTCTAAAGGGATTCAGCAATTCAATTTTTTACTTAATAAAAGTAGTACATGTGCATGAGTCATAGAAATGCAATATAGACTCAATGGATAAATACTAAGGAGGCAAGACAAAATAAAAATAAGTTTCTGTAACTTATTTAAAGTTATTTGAGACCATTCAAGAGAAATCAGGATTCAAAATTTTCATTACTCAATGGTATGTCAATAAAGAAAGTCAGGAGCCAATCTGAAATAACTCTCAGTGGCGAAAAATAGATAATTGTGAATATTAATAAACATAAAAAGGTAATATATTAAAACACAACAGCCCTGTTTAAAATTCATGAGTTGACAGTGATACTTCAGAACTCGCTACTTTTGCAGGATGTCAAAGAACCAACCGTTTATTTTGAAAATTGTTAAATAAAGGAAAACATCCTACACTTAAAAAAACACTGTCTCAAAATGAAATTCCCTTGTCAGATATCCTGTTACCAGGACAAAGTATCCATTTCATAAGCTGTCTGTAAAACTGAAAGAATTACTGAGGTAATCTTTCAACACCTTTAGCTAGTCTAACTGAAACTTGACTATTGTATATAACTCTAGATAGTGGTCTTACCGGGTCAGCTCTTCACGAAGGTTATTTGGTTCTGAGGAATAAAACTTAACTCGAAGATGCAGACAATAGGGTGAACCAACTGCCATTAAAAGAAAAGGGAGGGGGGGTAATTTTTTCAATACAGCTATTTAAATAGTAAGGATTTTCAGTCAGTAAACTTGTCAAAAATCTACTGAAGTGGACAGAAGAGAACAGACTATTGCAGCAAGAATTCAGGTTACACTGTAGGCTGAAGCCTAACACAATCAGCAGACTTTTTAAAGGTCCCAACCACCATGCAGCACTATCACATCACCTGTCCTCCCCAGAACAGACAGCTCCAGACGAATTCCCAAAGTTTAGGGCCAAATATGTCAAATAAAAAAGTCTTGACTATGTACGCTAACAGCCCTACACAGCTGCGGAGCTGTATTTCTTGACAGCAAAGAGAACACCTGTTGTTAACTGCACAGGGCAAATTCACTCACATTCTTTCCAATTCACTTCACCACTTCACTAACCTCTATATTATCCGAGATCCCATTAGTTTGTAAAAAGAGTTGAGGTGCCCTAAAATCTGGTACTACAAAAAACATGATGGACTATAGACTGGACACTGGTATTTTTTCCTACCACTAGGAATACTGCTAACATTTTATGTGAATAACTTCTTCTCATTAGTCTTAACAACAACAAAAAAAGTTACAGCCTTAAAGTCTCAAGATACTTTCTAAAGCAGGGCAGATACCAAGCAGAAAATTCCAGTGTAAGTAACTACTAAACAGAAGTTAAGTATCTCATGGGAATTCACTCTCATTTCCAAACTGCAAGCCTTTGTCCTAGAAACAAACTACAAACAAACAAACCACATGAATCTAGATTGCCATCAACCCTATTAATTTAAGGGGTGGGTTAATATATCACATTGAAATTATTTTTACAAAAATGGAGATGCTAAGAAACTCATTAGAAACATGATTTATGTCCTGACCATGAGAAACCAGTTTTTAATATGCAATTATATATAATTCAGTTTTCAAATTTTTTTCAAAATTTTTTCAACACTTACTTTTTACTTGTTTTTTGATGCTTTTTGTACCATCCAACCAATGCTGAAAACAAAAACAAAAAGTTAGCTGTTAAGCAGAGAAAGAAGCAGAGAGAGAATTTAACATTTTAATTACTGAAAGTTAATTTTCATCATGCTTTTGCTGAAAGAAACATTTCACAAGAGAAAAACAGAAGTGAGACTAAAAATTGGGGTGCAGGTGAATGCTAATCTACCCATAAACAGAAACATAGGACACACGTGAACAAAAGAAAGACCTACAACCAGATACATGACTTCTTAAAAACATTTCATGTGCTCTTAGTAATAAAGATGGTATTTTTAATTTTGCCTTTAGTTTTTCTCACTGTTCCCAAAAAAAGAGGACCCTTTCAAAACTGGTAAAATCAGAAGTATGTATCATAATATTCTAATTCTTAGTTCACTTTTGTAATAAAACTATGAGATTTATTAACAGATCATAACCCCAAGTTAGATGAAATAACAATTTCACTTACTGGAAATAGATACTACTAAAGTAGTAGTCTTTGAAAGAGCTTACACTATAAAATTAGATCTTTCTCACAACCAAGACCCTATTAAATAAGCAGTCTTTGCTCCTTTCCTTTACCAAAAAAAAAAAAAAAGTAACAGTCTTGATTTCCGTAAATTTTCACTCTGAAACGCACAAAACACAAACAGATCTAAGAAGCAATTCCAGAGACTTGCACTGATAAACCATTCCTAGCCTACTTCCTACAATTAATGTGTTTATACTAAGTCCTAACAGGGACAGGATATACTCATCCCAATAAGATACACATGACTGTGTTCTCTTCAGCATGCTTACAGTCCCAAGCACCCTAAACCAAAGGAGTGCTCTTATGCTACAGTTCACAGAGCTAAAGAATCCAGTTTCAGGACTCCAGACAGGCCAAGCAGGGGCAAACAAGACTTCATTGTTAACAGACTTGTAACTATTTGCTTCTCTTGCCAATTATTTGCCTAGCCTCTTCTCCCTCTTCTCTGCCAAGATCCAAAAATGAAATTCACAGAACCACTAGTGTGCCAGCAAAGTACCTCTGCACGTCGACCCAAGATAGTCAGTAAACATTTTGAAAGGCAGTTAAATACAGTGCAATATTTTCTCTGGATTCAAACGTGCAAGCTACTTAGTCAACCATCTCTCATCTTTCGATAAATTCACCTGGACATCCATTTTTAGGATTATTTTAATCTAGCAAATGTTCAGTTTTATTCCATTATAATGCTTGGCCAGCAGTAGGCAGAATACAATTCAATCTATCAGCTGAGAAGAGTTCAACTAGGATAGTGAAAAGTTCACCCATCATGGCTAAGTGTAGGAACCTAATATTCAAATACTCTAGACTTAAATTGTGCAAAATACCTACTACAGCCTAATGGCAATCACATACTGGGTATGAGATCAATTTTATTTACATGCCCTATATTGTTTTCTCCCCACAACCAGGAATCTGGGAGTTGCCTATCTTCAGGTTCCATCTACTATACTGCAATGAATTCACAAGTGAGTGGCTGGTCAACTGGGCATGTCATGCAGCCACAGTGACGGAGATGCTCATACACATAATGAGCACAGAGCACACACCTTCTGGAAGGCAATCTGATTACACCTTAAAAATAACTATGTGGCTGGATGGACCTAGAGACTGTTATACGGAGTGACGTTAAGTCAGAGATAGAGAAAGAGAAATATATGATATCCCTCATATGTGGAACCTTAACAGAAAAGATACAAATGAACTTACTTACAAAACACAGACTGTGATGGGGGAAGGGGGCAAGAGTGGGGAGAAGGGATAGTTAGGGAGTCTGGGATAGACATGTAAATACAGCTATATTCAAAATGGATAACCAACAGGGACCTACTGTATAACACATGTAACTCTGCTCAATGTTATGTGGCAGCCTGGATGGGAGAGGAGTTTGGCTGAGAATTGGATACATGTATATGTATGGCTGAGTCCCTTCTCTGTTCACCTGAAAATATTACAACACTGTAATTGGCTATACCCCAGTGCAACTTAAAAAGTTAAAAAAAAAATAACTGTGACTTTGACTCAGCAATTCTGCATTTAATAATCATTATGGATGGTTTAACTCACAAGAAATTATAATCAAAGAAAAACAGGACAATCTGTATATCCAACAATAGTGAACTGGTGAAATCAAGTATTTCAACATGATAGAATTATGCAACAATGAAAAAGAATGAAAGCAAAATAGTTAATAATCTAGAAAATTAAATAATTTTAGTTTTTATTATTTTGCTTTCATTCAAATAACAACACATTATAAACTGTTTGTCAAAATGTACAAATTTGTACAGGTGATCCTTAAACAATAAGGAGCTGACTTTCATGGGTCCACTCACATGTGGACTTTTTCCAGTAGATACGCACCACAGTACCATACAATCCTCAGTGGGTTGAACTCACAGACCCAGAACCCTGGACACAGAGAAGGCTATGAAAGTTATACGCTGATTTTCAACTGCATCCCGAACCCTAACACTGGTCATGGGTCCACCGTATATGGGCTTCCCAGGTGGCTTAGTGGTAAAGAACCTGTTTGATCCCTGGCTTGGGAAGATCCCCTGGAAGAGGAAACGACAACCCACACCAGTATTCTTGCCTGTAAAATCCCATGGACAGAGGAGCCTGGCGGGCTACAGTCCACAGAGTCACAAAGAGCTGGACACGACTGAGCACCAGAGCCAACACTGTATATATAAACACGACTCTTCTTTCAGACTGAAGCAACCTATGAGATGTTACATCTAGATGGTTGAGATTGTTGATTATAATTTTTCTTTGTATTTTCTTATATTTTCAACTTATTCTACAACAAGTACATTTTTACTCAACAATTAGGCCCCCTTTATTGTATTTAAATAATATATTTATAAGGTTAATTTTTTGGTAATATTAAAAGGTGTATAGTCAACAGTCCCTCCAACCCCTGCAATACCAATTTCTATCACCATATGCACTCCCCACCTCCCAAGATTACTGGTTTCTGATTCCCTCGAGTTTCTTCAAAGGAAAAAAAAAACCTGTATGTTAGTAGAGTAAACACATTAACAATGGACTGAAAATTAGCAAGTTAAATACAAATTTTGACAGAATAAATTTTAAGGGATACTGGGCTTCCCTGGTGGCTCAGAGGTTAAAGCATCTGCCTCCAATGCGGGAGACCCGGGTTCGATCCCTGGGTCGGGAAGATCCCCTGGAGAAGGAAATGGTAACCCACTCCAGTATTCTTGCCTGGAGAATCCCATGGACGGAGAAGCCTGGTAGGCTACAGTCCACGGGTCGCAAAGAGTCGGACACGACTGAACGGAACGGAGAAGGAAACATTTAACATAAGCTGCTGCTGCTGCTAAGTCACTTCAGTCGTGTCCGACTCTGTGTGACCCCATAGACGGAAGCCCACTAGGCTCCCCCTTCCCTGGGATTCTCCAGGCAAGAACACTGGAGTGGGTTGCCATTTCCTTCTCCAATGTGTGAAAGTGAAAAGTGAAAGTGAAGTCGCTCAGTCATGTCCAACCCTTAGCGACCCCACGGACTGCAGCCTACCAGGCTCCTCCATCCATGGGATTTTCTAGGCAAGAGTACTGGAGTGGCTTGCCATTGCCTTCTCCATAACATAAGCTAGACCAATACTATTTCAACAACAACCTAGTCTTTATTGAACAGTTGTAACAAAATTTTTCCAGTTTAAGAACATTTATGACTAGTCTCAAAGGCAAACCTGTAATCTCTAATCTGTGTCCTAAAAGTCTAAGAAGCACATTAAACATACAATTCTCCTGGTAAGACGAAGGATCAAGAGTTTTCTTCCAAGTAAGCATTTTAGTCTTTCTATGTGCATCTAACAGTTTCTACACTCCACACTCCCTTAACCCCAAACTCAGATAAAGCAACAAGCACATTCTAAAGTGAAATTCAGGAACTGGGGGAGTTCCTGGTGATGCTCTGGGGAAGGTCTGAGTTCATGTTTGCATTCTCTCAAGTCTGTTTTCTTTCATCTCCTCCACATTCCAAGCCCTGGGACTGGAAAATTCAGAGCTCAGAGACAGGCACTGATAGTGTTTTCCTTGAATCAAGGTCTTTAGGGGGTGAGTTTAAATTACAGCAGAAGATAAGGTGAGAACACGCAGATATAGACTTTTGGATGCACAGAGTGAAGCTAATATGGCTCTTCTTTCTCATGTACATTAAAAACAAAATAAATCTAATTTCCTAAAGTGTGGTAGGTAAACTTAGAATTCAAAGAATATGGAAAGCTACATTTATTTCCATCCTATTGAGCTAGGAACAAAAGAACAATTATTTACTTGTGTATCTTAAAAAATAAATATGTAATCACAAACATAACAGCCATAGCTAAACCAAACAAACAGTCACCTAGGAAGCTTCCCAAACACTACCATACATAGACCCTCACCCCAGGCCCTACAGCTCTTCAAATGAATGATTCCTGACTTCTAATGCCTACACAGCCAGCAGTAGATGCACCACTACTTTGCTCAAAGGGCAAAGAGCTGGCGGTAGAGAAATGTAAACCATCTTTCCAAACAAGTGCCGTTGCAAAAAATATTTCTCCTGGCTCATGCTCTACATTAAATTATTACTTTAAAGCAAATTTTAACACTTTAACCAATTAACAAATGTTAAAAATCAATGCCATGAAAACAGAAGATCAATCTAACTGAAAACACTTCAATTTACTTTAGATTCCATCATAAATTCTACCTGGGTGATTACTCCTCCGGTGTTAAAAGTCTGTGCTAGGCTTCCCTGGTAGCTCAGTCATAAAGAATCCGCCTGCCAATACGAGAGACACAGTTTTGACCCCTGATCTGGGAAGATCCCACATGCCACACAGCAACTAAGTCTGTATGCCACAACTATTCAACATGTAGTCTAGAGCCTGGTTACCGCAACTAGTGAGCCCTCGTGCTGCAACTACTGAAGCCCGCATGCCCTACAACCTGTACTCCACAACAAGAGACACCACTGCAATGAGAAGCCTGCGAAATAGAGAGTAGTCTGGCTCATACCAACTAGAGAAAAGCCAACAGAGCAAGGAAAACCCAGCAAAGCCAAAAATAAAAATCTCTTTTTAAAGTTCTATATTACAAGAAATTCCAAATGAAGGCTTGGAAGAGCCATTAAAATATATTTTTCACAACACCTTTCTGTGTATTATTAGTATGCTTTCTTAGGATTCTTAAAAGTCAAATTTATAATGGAAATGTAGATGAGTTAAGCAGATTATACATCCACTCTATGGAAATAAGAGCACAAAATCTATTTTGGAAATAAGCTTATCTTAACAAAAGCAGTTCCTCATTGTTTAGCAAATATATATGCCTGTGTATGTGTTTCTTGCAATATAGAATATATATGCATACTTAACATATAGATTATTTCTATAATAATTGTATTTTTTTACTCCCCACTACTTTGTTGAATTTTATTGTTTAAGTTCTCAGAAGGCAATGGCAAGCCACTCCAGTACTCTTGCCTAGAAAATCCCATGGATGGAGGAGCCTGGTAGGCTGCAGTCCACGGGGTCGCTAAGGGTCGGACACAACTGAGCGACTTCACTTTCACTTTTCACTTTCACACACTGGAGAAGGAAATGGCAACCCACTCTAGTGTTCTTGCCTGGAGAATCCCAGGGACGGGAGAGCCTGGTGGGCTTCCGTCTATGGGGTCACACAGAGTCGGACACGACTGAAGTGACTTAGCAGTAGCAGCAAGTTCTCAGTAACAATCCAATCCAATCAGCTGCCAACAGTGATCATTTCACCTCTTCCTTTCCAAAGTTTATAATGTTTACAACTGCATTTGCTGTTACTTCTATTAAAATAGTTTAACAGCAGTGGTAATAAGGGGTATCTTTGTTACCTGCCTGTCTTTAATAGGGGCTTTCCCGATGGCTCAGTGGGGAAAGAATCCACTTGTAATGCAGGAGACACAGGTTCGATTCCTGGGTTGGGAAGATCCCTTGGAGAAGGAAATGGCAATTTGCTCCAGTATTCTTGCCTGGAACTCTCATGGACAGAGGCATCTGGAGGGCTACAGTCCATGGAGTTGCAAGAGATGGACACAAGTAAGCATGCAGGTACGTTGTCTTTAGTAGGAATGTGTCTGTTGTTACTCTATTAAAGTTGTTTGTTGTATTTAAATCATCAAATCTCTGTACAAAAATGGAGTAGAGCCCTCGAGCAACTACTGGGTCTGTTCTCACAGGTGGGCCACCTATCTGCCCAACATCTACCACCATCCCTAGAGATGGGCACACCTTCCAAAGCTAGGCTAGACCCACAACACAGAGAGAAGGAAAGTCAACTCCACACAGGTCAAAGTCCATGAGGTTTATTCAAGGCACTCTGGTGCCAAGAAGAAGGGGCTTCACAGGCTACCAAAACCATCTGATAAGAATTCAAGAGAAGAGTATTATCTCCCCCACCTCAGATGAGCAAGCGTCTGCAGGCCAGACAGAGCTTACCACACGATGTCTGCAGTGCTTGAAAGAGCTGCATTCTAACCCTGAACAAGAGCCGCCTCTTCCTTTAGCTCAGTGGTCTGAGATCCACCATGGAGGGATCCACTGCCATAGCCTCCAGGGGTGCACTTGTGGAACATCTCCCCTCCCTGATGTTCCCCCAGTCAAGTGTTCTCCAGCTCTCAACTTTAGATCAAACACCTTCATTTCCATTTGCACTGAGTGTTGTGTAAACTAAATGCCTTAAACTTCAACTCACTGAGATACTTATCTTTCTTTTGTGGTTGATATTTGAGTGCCCATCTTTTTAAAATGCAGTTTCACTTAACTATATGGTAGAAGGAGATGAGCATAAATGAAGTGTCAGGTGCCTGTTCAGAAGTGGTACACATCACACAAACTCACATTCTATCACCAAGAGCAAGGACAATGGCCAAAACCTAGCATCAGCTGAGCAATAAAGCACCAACGTCTTACAGCAAACACAGAAACCAATCCCATGATACACAATACAAGATGAATTATATCAACTAATACTAAATCATCTTTCCATTTCTGAAAATACACTCCACCTGATCATGTATTGTTCATACTTTTAATAGTGTATTTTATTTTATTCAATAGTATATACTTTTAATAGTATAAATAATGCATGAGCATTACATGAGACAAGTCCTAGTAAAACATATAATGTATATTAAATATAAATACATTAGAAAATATGTTCTATTAAATATAATAATACATATAAATAACACATAATAATAAACATAGTATGCTGCTATTTTACTTAGGATTTTTACACAGCGACCAAGCGAAGTTATATATATAAACAAACGAATACTTAAATTAATTTAAGAAAAAAGCAAAAAATAACTACTTATGTGCTGTTCTCCTTTTTTTCAAAGTATTAGGAAAAACACTGCCTATATTTCCCTTTCCTGAACATAAATGTCTACAATCTACGTAATTTATTCTTCTTTAAAACCTTGATTGGGCCAGTTAAAATTCTAAGCTCCAAATATGAAGTTTGAAAAACTTCATCAATCAGAGGTCACAACACATAAGACAGACCAGAAGATTAAATCTTTGCTGAGACATGTTTTGTTCGGTTCATGCTATATTTTTCACATTCTTTTACTGAAATGTTCACAGGAAGCTGCAATTATAATAACAAGAGGTCCTGCTATCTCCCCTTTCTCCCCCAATGCTTCCACCTTACATAACTACAGTACAATACTAAAATCAGACACTGCACAGTGTGCATACACAGTTCCATGTCACATTATCACACATCTCAATTCCTGACCTGATACCACAATCAAGATAAAGATATGTTCCATTATCACCAAGAGCTCCCTCATCAGTTCAGTTCAGTCGCTCAGTCGTGTCTGACACTTTACAACCCCATGAATCGCAGCATGCCAGGCCTCCCTGTCCATCACCAGCTCCAAGAGTTTACTCAAACTCATACCCATCGAGTCGGTGCTGCCATCCATCTATCTCATCCTCTATCATCCCCTTCTCCTCCTGCTCCCAATCCCTGCCAGCATCAGGGTTTTTTCCAATGAGTCAACTCTTCCCATGAGGTGGCCAAAGTATCGGAGTTTCAGCTTTAGCATCAGTCCTTCCAATGAACACCCAGGATTGATCTCCTTTAGGATGGACTGGTTGGATCTCCTTGCTGTCCAGGGGACTCTCAAGAGTCTTCTCCAGCACCACAGTTCAAAAGCATCAATTCTTCGGCGATCAGCTTTCTCCACCGTCCAAATCTCACATCCATACATGACCACGGGAAAAACCATAGCCTTGACTAGACGGACCTTTGTTGGCAAAGTAATGTCTCTGCTTTTTAATATGCTATCTAGGTTGGTCATTACTGTCCTTCCAAGGAGTAAGCGTCTTTTAATTTCATGGCTGCAGTCACCATCCGCAGTGATTTTGGAGCCCAAAAAAATAAAGTCTGAGACTATTTCCACTGTTTCTCCAACTGTTTCCCATGAAGTGGTGAGACTGGATGCCATGATCTTAGTTTTCTGAATCTTCAACTTCAAGCCAACTTTTTCACTCTCCCCTTTCACTTTTATCAAGAGGCTTTTTAGTTCCTCTTCATTTTCTACCATAAGGGTGGTGTCATCTGCATATCTGAGGTTACTGATATTTCTCCCGGCAACCTAGATTTCAGCTTGTGCTTCTTCCAGCCCAGCGTTTCTCATGATATACTCTGCATATAAGTTAAATAAGCAGGGTGACAATATACAGCCTTGACGTACTCCTTTTCCTATTTGGAACCAGTCTGTTGTTCCATGTCCACTTCTAACTGATGCTTCCTGACCTGCATACAGGTTTCTCAAGAGGCAGGTCAGGTGGTTTGGAATTCCCATCTCCTGAAGAATTTTCCACAGTTTATTGTGATCCACACAGTTAAAGGCTTTGACATAGTCAATAACGCAGAAATAGATGTTTTTCTGGAACTCTCTTGCTTTTTCGACGATCCAGCAGATGTTGGCAATTTGATCTCTGGTTTCTCTGCCTTTTCTTAACCCAGTTGAACATCTGGAAGTTCACGGTTCACATATTGCTCAAGTCTGGCTTGGAGAATTTTGAGCATGACTTTACTAGCGTGTGAGATGAGTGCAACTGTGCAGGTTTGAGCATTCTTTGGCTTTGCCTTTCTTTGAGGCTGGAATTGAAAACTGACCTTTTCCAATTCTGTGGCCACTGCTGAGTTTTCCAAATTTGCTGGCATAGTGAGTGCAGCACTTTCACAGCATCATCTTTCAGGATTTGAAATAGCTCAACTGGAATTCCATCACCTCTATCCACTAGCTTTGTTCATAGTGATGCTTTCTAAGGCCCACATGACTTCACTTATTTATTTTTTTTTTATTTCTAAAAAAGAATTTTATTAAAAAAGCACAAATGCAAAGAAATGAACACAGGAAAATGTATGCGTCGAACCTGGACTGGTCACTTATGATAATATACATGCTATAATTCCATTCTCCCCAATCATTCCACCTTCACCCTCTCCCACAGAGTCCCAAAGACTGTTCTAAATGCCTATGTCTCTTTTGCAGTCTCTTATACAGGGTTCAGGTTACCATTTTTCTAAATTCCATATATATGCGTTAATATACAGTATTGATGTTCTTCTTTCTGGCTTACTTCACTCTGCATAATTGGCTCCAATTTCATCCACCTCATTAAAACTGATTCAAATGCATTCTTTTTGATGGCTGAGAAATACTCCATTGTGTATATGTACCAAAGTTTTCTTATCCATTCATCTGCAGATGGACATCTAGGTTGCTTCCATGTCCTGGCTATTATAAACAGTGCTGCAATGAACACTGGAGTACATGTGTCTCTTTCAATTCTGGTTTCCTCGGTATGTATGCCCAGGAGTGCGATCGCTGGATCATATGGCAGTTCTATTTCCAGTTTTCTGAGGAATCTCCACACTGTTCTCCATAGTGGCTGTACTAGTTTGCATTCCCACCAACAGTGTAAGAGGGTTCCCTTCTCTCCACACCCTCTCCAGCACTTATTGCATGTAGACTTTTGGATAGCAGCCATTCTGACTGGTGTGAAATGGTATCTCATTGTGGTTTTGATTTGCATTTCTCTGATGATGAGGGATGTTGAGCATTTTTTCATGTGTTTATTAGCCATCTTTATGTCTTCTTTGGAGAAATGTCTGTTTAGTTCTTTGGCCCATTTTTTGATTGGGTCACTTAGTTTTCTGGAATTAAGCTGCAGGAGCTGCTTGTATAATTTGGAGATTAATCCTTTATCAGTTGCTTCATTTGCTATTATTTTCTCCCATTCTGAAGGCTATCTTCTCACCTTGCTTAGAGTTTCCTTTGCTGTGCATAAGCTTTTGATTTTAATTAGGTCCCATTTGTTTATTTTTGCTTTTATTTCCAATATTCTGGGAGGTGGGTCTTGGAGGATCCTGCTGTGATTTATGTCGGAGAGTGTTTTGCCTACGTTCTCCTCTAGGAGTTTTATAGTTTCTGGTCTTACATTTAGATCTTTAATCCATTATGAGTTTATTTTGGTGTATGGTGTTAGGAAGTGTTCTAGTTTCATTCTTTTACAAGTGGCTGACCAGTTTTCCCAGCACCACTTGTTAAAGAGACTGTCTTTTCTCCATTTTATATTCTTGCCTCCTTTGTCGAAGATAAGGTGTCCATAGGAGCGTGGGTTTATCTCTGGGCTTTCTATTTTGTTCCATTGATCTATATTTCTGTCTTTATGCCAGTACCATACTGTCTTGATGACTGTGGCTTTGTAATAGAGCCTGAAGTCCAGCAGATTAATTCCCCCAGTTCCATTCTTCTTCCTCAAGATTGCTTTGGCTATTCGAGGTTTTTTGTATTTCCATACAAATTGTGAGATTATTTGTTCTAGTTCTGTGAAAAATATTGTTGGTAGCTTGATAGGGATTGCATTGAATGTATAAATTACTTTGGGTAGTATACTCATTTTTACAATATTTATTCTTCCAATCCACGAACACGGTAAATTTCTCCATCTATTCGTGTCCTCTTTGATTACTTTCACTAGTGTTTTATAGTTTTCTATGTACAAGTCTTTTGTTTCCTTAGGTAGATATATTCCTAAGTATTTAATTGTTTTCATTGCAACAGTGAATGGAATAGTTTCCTTAATTTCTCTTTCTATTTTCTCATTATTAGTGTATAGGAATGCAAGGGATTTCTGTGTGTTGATTTTATATCCTGCAACTTTACTGTAATCATTGATTAGCTCTAGTAGTTTTCTGGTAGAGTCTTTAGGGTTTTCTGTGTAGAGGATCATGTCATCAGCGAACAGTGAAAGCTTTACTTCTTCTTTTCCAATTTGTATTCCTTTTATGTCTTTTTCTGCTCTGATTGCTGTGGCCAAAACTTCCAGAACTATGTTGAATAGTAGTGGTGAGAGTGGGCACCCTTGTCTTGTTCCTGACTTTAGGGGAAATGCTTTCAGTTTTTCACCATTGAGGATAATGTTTGCTGTGGGTTTGTCATATATAGCTTTTATTATGTTGAGGTATGTCCCTTCAATTCCCACTTTCTGGAGGGTTTTTATCAAAAATGGATGTTGAATTTTGTCGAAGGCTTTCTCTGCATCTATTGAGATAATCATATGATTTTTATTTTTCAGTTTGTTAATGTGGTGTATTACGTTGATTGATTTGCGGATATTGAAGAATCCTTGCATTCCTGGGATAAAGCCCACTTGGTCATGATGTATGATCTTCTTAATGTGTTGTTGGATTCTGATTGCTAGAATTTTGTTAAGGATTTTTGCATCTATGTTCATCAGTGATATTGGCCTATAGTTTTCTTTTTTTGTGGGGTCTTTACCAGGTTTTGGGATTAGGGTGATGGTGGCCTCATAGAATGAGTTTGGAAGTTTCCCTTCCTCAGCTATTTTCTGGAAGAGTTTGAGTAGAATAGGTGTTAGCTCTTCTCTAAATTTTTGGTAGAATTCAGCTGTGAAGCCGTCTGGACCTGGGCTTTTGTTTGCTGGGAGATTTTTGATTACAGTTTCAATTTCCGTGCTTGTGATGGGTTTGTTCAGATTTTCTATTTCTTCCTGGTTCAGTTTTGGAAAGTTGTACTTTTCTAGGAATTTGTCCATTTCTTCCAGGTTATTCATTTTATTGCCATATAATTGCTGATAGTATTCTCTAATAATCCTTTGTATTTCTGTGTTGTCAGTTGTGATCTCTCCATTTTCATTTCTAATTTTATTGATTTGGTTCTTCTCCCTTTGTTTCTTGATGAGTCTGGCTAGTGGTTTGTCAATTTTATTCACCTTCTCAAAGAACCAGCTTTTGGCTTTGTTGATTTTTGCTATGGTCTCTTTTGTTTCTTTTGCATTTATCTCTGCCCTAATTTTTATGATTTCTTTCCTTCTACTGACCCTGGGGTTCTTCATTTCTTCCTTTTCTAGTTGCTTTAGATGTAGAGTTAGGTTATTTAGTTGACTTTTTTCTTGTTTCTTGAGGTGTGCCTGTATTGTTATGAACTTCCCCCTTAGCACTGCTTTTACAGTGTCCCAGAGGTTTTGGGTTGTTGTGTTTTCATTTTCATTCATTTCTATGCATATTTTGATGTCTCTTTTGATTTCTTCTATGATTTGTTCATTATTCAGCAGCGTGTTGTTCAGTCTCCATATGTTGGCACTTTTAACAGTTATTCTCCCATAATTGAGATCTAATCTTACTGCATTGTGGTCAGAAAAGATGCTTGGAATGATTTCAATTTTTTTGAATTTACCAAGGCTAGATTTATGTCCCAGGATGTGATCTATCCTGGAAAAGGTTCCGTGTGCGCTTGAGAAAAAGGTGAAATTCATTGTTTTGGGGTGAAATGTCCTATAGATATCTATTAGGTCTAACTCTTCTATTATATCATTTAAAGATTGTGTTTCCTTGTTAATTTTCTGTTTAGTTGATCTATCCATAGATGTAAGTGGGGTGTTAAAATCTCCCACTATTATTGCGTTATTGTTAATTTCCCCTTTCATACTTGTTAGTAATTGTCTTACATATTGCGGTGCTCCTATGTTAGGTGCATAAATATTTATAATTATTATATCTTCTTCTTGGATTGATCCTTTGATCATTATGTAGTTTCCTTCTTTGTCTCGTTTCACAGCCTTTGTTTTAAAGTCTATTTTATCTGATATGAGTATTGCTACTCCTGCTTTCTTTTGGTCTCTATTTGCATGGACTATCTTTTTCCAGCCCTTCACTTTCAGTCTGTATGCGTCCCTCGTTTTGAGGTGGGTCTCTTGTAGACAACATATATGGGGGTTTTGTTTTTGTATCCATTCAGCCAGCCTTTGTCTTTTGGTTGGGGCATTCAACCCATTTACGTTTAAGGTAATTATTGAAAAGTACGATCCCGTAGCCATTTTCTTTATTGCTTTGGGTTCAAGTTTATACACTCTTTCCAGGCTGTCTGGCTCTAGGTGAGTGATCACACCATCATGATTATCTGGTTCGTGAAGCTCTTTTTTGTACAGTTCTTCTGTGTATTCTTGCCACCTCTTCTTAATGTCTTCTGCTTCTGTTAGGTCCATACCATTTCGGTCCTTTATCAAGCCCATCTTTGGTATCTCTAATTTTCTTGGAGAGATCTCTAGTCTTTCCCATTCTGTTGTTTTCCTCTATTTCTTTGCATGGATCGCTGAGAAAGGCTTTCGCTCCTTGATATTCTTTGGAACTCTGCATTCAGATGTTTATATCTTTCCTTTTCTCCTTTGCTTTTTGCTTCTCTTCTTTTCACAACTATTTATAAGCCCTCCTCAGACAGCTATTTTGCCTTTTTGCATTTCTTCTCCATGGGGATGGTCTTGATCCCTGTCTCCTGTACAACGTCACGAACCTCTGTCCATAGTCATCAGGCATTCTATCAGATTTAGTCCCTTAAATCTAATTCTCACTTTCACTGTATAACCATAAGGGATTTGATTTAGGTCATACCTGAATGGTTTAGTGGTGCGGCGGCTGCGCGGGCACAGGAGGGCCAAGAAGAGCTACTCCACGTTCAAGGTCAGGAGGGGTGGCCGTGAAGAGATAGCCCACGTTCAAGGTAAGAGAAACCCAAGTAAGATGGCAGTTGTTGCCAGAGAGCATCAGAGGGCAGACACACTGAAACCATAATCACAGAAAACTAACCAATCTGATCACATGGATCACAGCCCTGTCTAACTCAATGAAACTAAGCCATGCCGTGTGGGGCCATCCAAGACGGACATGTCATGGTGCGAGAGGTGTGACAGAATGTGGTGCACTGGAGAAGGGAGTGGCAAACCACTTCAGTATTCTTGCCTTGAGAACCCCATGAACAGTATGAAAAGGCAAAATGATAGGATACTGAATGAGGAACTCCCCAGGTCGGTAGGTGCCCAATATGCTACTGGAGATCAGTGGAGAAATAACTCCAGAAAGAAGGAAGGGATGGAGCCAAACTAAAAAAAACACCCGATTGTGGATACGACTGGTGACAGAAGCAAGGTCCCATGCTGTAAAGAGCAATATTGCATAGGAACCTGGAATATTAGGTCCATGAATCAAGGCAAATTGGAAGTGGTCAAACAGGAGATGACAAGAGTGAACGTAGACATTCTAGGAATCAGTGAACTAAAATGGACTGGAATGGGTGAATTTAACTCAGATGACCATCATATCTACTACTGTGGGCAGGAATCCCTTAGAAGAAATGGAGTAGCCATCATGGTCAACAAGAGTCCAAAACGCAGTACTTGGATGCAATCTCAGAAACGACAGAATGATCTCTGTTCATTTCCAAGACAAACCATTCAATATCATGGTAATCCAAGCCTATCCCCAACCAGTAATGCTGAAGAAGCCGAAGTTGAATGGTTCTATGAAGCCCTACAAGACCTTTTGGAATGAACACCCCAAATAGATGTCCTTTTCATTATAGGGGACTGGAATGCAAAAGTAGGAAGTCAAGAAACACCTGGAGTCACAGGCAAATTTGGCCTTGGAATACAGAATGAAGCAGAGGAAAGGCTAATAAGAGTTTTGCCAAGAGAACACACTGGTCATAACAAACACCCTCTTCCAACAACACAAAAGAAGACTCTACACATGGACATCACCAGATGGTCAACACAGAAATCAGATTGATTATATTCTTTGCAGCCAAAGATGGAGAAGCTCTATACAGTCAGCAAAAACAAGACCGGGAGCTGATTGTGGCTCAGATAATGAACTCCTTATTGACAAATTCAGACTTAAATTGAAGAAAGTAGGGAAAACCACTAGACCAACATCCCTAAACCTCAGCAAACATTAACCTGATCTCTAATTTTGTTGAGACTGTCACATACATGGAAGTGTAGGGTATGTGAACTTTGGAGATTGACTCTTTTTACTCCACATAATGCCCTTTAAATCCATCCAAGTTGTGTGAGTCAACAGATTTTTGTTTTCTATTGCTGAGTAGTATTCCAAGGTATGAATGTGTCACAGTTTCTTTAATCATAAACTTAGGACACTGGCTTTTTCAAGTTTTTTGATATTACTAATAAAGCTGTCATGAATAATCATGCACAGCTTTTTGTGAAGAAATAAGTCTTCATTTCTCTGAAATAAATGACCACACATACAATTGCTGAGTCATATATAAGTTTATCTTTTTGAGAAGTTCCCAGACTATTTTTATACTGGCTGTTACCACTCCCAAACCCAATGTTTGAGAGATCCAGTTTCTCCACATCTTCATAAGGATTTAGAGTTATCATAATTTTTTATTTCAGCTGTACTCACAGATGTATAGTGATGACTTCTCACCAAGGTTGTCTTTACATTTCCCTGATGTCAAGGGATGCTGAATATCATTTTGTGTGTTTATTTACATCTGTATATATCCTCTTTGGGGAAAAGCAAAATCTTTTTAATTTTGATAAAATCCATTTTATTGATTAAAACTGATCATGTTTTTGGTATTATGCCTAATAATTCTTCTCCGAGCCCCGGGTCTCAAAGATGTTCTAATATATTTCTAAGTTCAGAGCTTTACATCTTATAATAATGTACACTATTTTTGAGTTAATTTCTGTACAGGTATATGGTTTAGGTCAGGGTTCATATTTTTGCTTGATATCCAATTGCTCCAGCACAATTATTAAGACTACCTTTCTTTGACTGAATTACACTGGGTATCCTGTCAAAATTCAGTTGCCGGCCATGCCCATGCAGTGCTCCCTATTTCGTTTCATTGATCTATGTGGCTGTGGTTCTGCCAATACCACACAGTCCTATTTACAGTAGTTACATATCTTGAGGCTAAACAGAGGAATTCCTCCCACTATTTTTTTTTTCAAAATTGTTTTTTAAGTATTCTAGATCCTGTGCCTTTTCATAAAATTTTCAAATAATTTTGTCTGTATCTAAGGATCTTCTGAAATTCTGACACAAATGGCATTAAATGTGAATATCAACTAGGGAAGAACTGATT
Organism: Moschus berezovskii; assembly: GCF_049115385.1. Taxonomy (NCBI): domain Eukaryota; kingdom Metazoa; phylum Chordata; class Mammalia; order Artiodactyla; family Moschidae; genus Moschus; species Moschus berezovskii. The sequence goes on from NC_142461.1 coordinate 65,319,569, forward strand.
ACTCACTTTGCCGAGTCTTCTAAGCCATGCACACAGTATGCCTGTTCATTTATTTAGCCCTCTTCTGATTTAATTCATCAGTCACATTGTTTTTTAAAATTTAGCCAGTGTTTTTTAAAAATGAAAGATTTACACTAAAAATATGGATCTCTAGAACTTCTCTTAAAATATTAATACCTGAAGATCCAGCAAAGTTATTTGGCAACAAATGGCTAGAGATAGGTGGTATCTGCCCCTCCAATTCTTTTTTGAGGGAAAAGTGATATGCTAAGTTTTAAGGCAACTTTTTCACTGTTCTCTTTCACTTTCATCAAGAGGCTCTTTAGTTCTTCGCTCTCTTCCATAAGGATGGTGTCATCTGCATATATGAGGCTATTGATATTTCTCTCTGCTATTTTGATTCCAGCTTGTGCTTCATCCAGCCCAGCGTTTCTCATGATGTACTCTGCATATAAGTTAAATAAGCAGGGTGACAATATACAGCCTTGATGTACTCCTTTTCCTATTTGGAACCAGTCCGTTGTTCCATGTCCAGTTCTAACTGTTGCTTCCTGACCTGCATGCAGGTTTCTCAAGAAGCAAGTCAGGTGGTCTGGTATTCCCATCTCTTTCAGAATTTTACAGAGTTTGTTGTGGTCCAAACAGTCAAAGGCTTTGCAATAGTCAATAACAAAGAAATAGATGTTTTTCTGGAGCTTTTTCGATAATTCAGTGGATGTTGGCAATTTGATCTCTGGTTCCTCTGCCTTTTTTAAAACCAGCTTGAACATCTGGAAGTTCACGGTTCACGTATTGCTCAAGTCTGGCTTGGAGAATTTTGAGCATGACTTTACTAGCGCGTGATATGAGTTCAATTGTGCACTAGTTTGAGCATTCTTTGGCATTGCCTTTCTTTGGGACTGGAATGAAAACTGACTTTTTCCAGTACTGTGGCCACTGCTGAGTTTTCCAAATTTGCTGGCATATTGGGTGCAGCACTTTCACAGCATCATTTTTTAGGATCTGAAATAGCTCACCTGGAATTCCATCACCTCTATCCACTAGCTTTGTTTGTAGTGATGCTTCCTAAGGCCCACTTGACTTCACATTCCAGGATGTCTGGCTCTAGGTTGGTGATCATACCATTGTGATTAGTTATAACTGGACATGGAAAAACAAACTGGTTCCAAATAGGGAAAGGAGTACATCAAGGCTATACATTGTCAACCTGCTTATTTAACTTATATGCAGAGTACATCATGTGAAATGCTAGGCTGGATGAAGCACAAGCTGGAATCAAGATTGCTGGGAGAAATATCAATAATTGCAGATATACAGATGACACCACCCTTGTGGAAGAAAGCAAAGAACTAAAGAGCCTCGTGATGAATGAGAAAGGAAAGTGAAAAAGTCGGCTTAAAACTCAACATTCACAAAACTAAGATCATGGCATCTGGTCCCATCACTTCATGGCATATAGATGGGGAAACAATGGAAACAGACTTTATCTTGAGGGGCTCCAAAATCACTGCAGATGGTGACTACAACCATGAAAATAAAAGACGCTTGCCCCTTGGAAGAAAAGTTATGACCAAACTAGACAGTATATTAAAAAGCAGAGACATTGCCAGCAAAGGTCCATCCAGTCAAAGCTATGGTTTTTCCAGTCAAGTATGGATGTGAAGGTTGGACCATAAAGCAAGTTGAGCACTGAAGTATCGATACCTTTGCAGTGTGGTGTTAGAAAAGACTCTTGAGACTGCAAGGAGATCAAACCAGTCAATCCTAAAGGAAATCAGTCCTAAATGTTCACTGGAAGGACTGATGCTGAAGCTGAAATCCAATCCTTTGGCCACCTGATGGGACGAACTGACTCACTGGAAAAGACCCTGATACTGGGAAAGATTGAAGGCGGGAGGAGAAGGGAACAACAGGAGATGAGACAGTTGGATTGCATCACCGACTCAACGGACATGAGTTTGAGCAAGCTCTGGGAGATGGTGTTGGACAGGGAGGCCTGGTGTGCTGCAGTCCACCAGGTCACAAAGAGTTGGACACGACTTGAGCAACTGAAATAAACTGAAATGAATGAGGTGAATGAACCTAGAGCCTATTATACAGAGTGAAGTAAATGAGAAGAGAAAGATAAATATCGTATACTAATGCATATATATGGATCTAAAAAGATGGTACTAATCAATTTATTTGCAAGGCAGCAATGGAGAAACAGAAATAGAGAACAGACTTATGGACAAGTGGAGAAGGGAGAAGAGGGTGAGATGTATTGAGAGAGTTAACATGGAAACTTACATTATTATATGTAAAATAGCCAATGGGAATTTGCTGGATGTCTTAGGAAACTCAAACAGGGGCTCTGTATCAACCTAGAGGGGTGGGATGGGGAGGGAGATGGGAGGGAGGTTCAGGAGGGAGGGGACATATGTACACCAGTGGCTGATTCATGTTGATGTTTGACAGAAACAACAAGAATTCTGTAAAGCAATTATCCCTCAATCAAAAAATACATAAGTTTTAAAAAAATTTTTAATTCAAAAGATAAAAGAAAACATATCAAGCATGTAGCACAATTCAAAAAAGGAGAAAACCTATGCTTCTGAGAAGTAAATAAAACTCCCATTCTTTAATATGCATGACATCTTCCTTCTCTTTTGTTCCCCTGATTCCTGTAGACATTTCAAGACTGAATATTATTCCCTCAAAATAAATCATACATGTTCTCTGGCAAATTGTTCAGTTCAGTTCAGTCACTCAGTCGTGTCCGACTCTTTGCGACCCCATGAATCATAGCACGCCAGGCCTCCCTGTCCATCACCAACTCCCAGAGTTCACTCAAACTCATGTCCATCGAGTCGGTGATGCCATCCAGCCATCTCATTCTCTGTCGTCCCTGTCTCCTCCTGCCCCCAATCCCTCCCAGAATCAGAATCTTTTCCAGTGAGTCAACTCCTCGTATGATGTGGCCAAAGTGTTGGAGTTTCAGCTTTAGCATCAGTCCTTCCAATGAACACCCAGGATTGATCTCCTTTAGAATGGACTGGTTGGATCTCCTTGCAGTCCAAGGGACTCTCAAGAGTCTTCTCCAACACCACAGTTCAAAAGCATCAATTCTTCGGCGATCAGCTTTCTTCACAGTCCAACTCTCACATCCATACAGGACCACGGGAAAAACCATAGCCTTGACTAGACGGACCTTTGTTGGCAAAGTGATGTCTCTGCTTTTTAATACGCTATCTAGGTTGGTCATAACTTTCTTTTTTTTTTTTTTTAAAATCAAATAATCTAATTTTTATTTATTTTTTTTCAAGTTGAACAGACTAAATTTCTTTAAACAAACTTACTTATACTTCAGAGTCCTTTAAAAACTTATAAATGCTATTTTGATTTTCTTGTAACTAGCACTTCAAATGCAACAAGCATTTGAAGCAACAAGCATTTGATCCAACAAGTAAAACTTTCTACAGTTCATAACTTTTATAAATAAAATAAATTAAATGTACAGTGAATAAATTCTCTGAAATATTTCAATATTTCTGCAGGTTTAGTAACATCGTAAAATACATTTCAACTAAAATTCACAAATCTAAAAACCTGTTAGTACTTCAAATAGCAAATACTACAGTTTGTCCCAAACTTTAAAATCTATTCATGAACTCAACACTGAACTATTGATGGCTATGAGAATTGTTTCCTAGCCTTTTTGAAAATTTCAACCCATTTACATTTAAGGTAATTATTGATAAGTACGATCCCATAGCCATTTTCTTTATTGCTTTGGGTTCAAGTTTATACACTCTTTCTGTGTTTCCTGTCTATAGAAGATCCTTTAGTATTTGTTGGAGAGCTGGTTTGGTGATGCTGAATTCCTTCAGCTTTTGCTTGTCTGTAAAGCTTTTGATTTCTCCTTCATATTTGAATGAGATCCTTGCTGGGTATAGTAATCTGGGCTGTAGGGTATTTTCTTTCATCACTTTAAGTATGTCTTGCCACTCCCTTCTGGCCTGAAGAGTTTCTGTTGAAAGATCAGCTGTTATCCTTATGGGAATCCCCTTATGTGTTATTTGCTGCTTTTCCCTTGCTGCTTTTAATATTTGTTCTTTGTGTTTGATCTTTGTTAATTTGATTAGTATGTGTCTTGGAGTATTTCGCCTTGGGTTTATCCTGTTGGGGACTCTCTGGGTTTCTTGGACTTGGGTGATTATTTCTTTCCCCATTTTAGGGAAGTTTTCAACTATTATCTCCTCAAGTATCCTCTCATGGTCTTTCCTTTTGTCTTCTTCTTCTGGGACTCCTATGATTCGAATGTTGGAGCGTTTAACATTGTCCCAGAGGTCTCTAATATTGTCCTCATTTCTTTTAATTCGTTTTTCTTTTTTCCTCTCTGTTTCATTTATTTCTACAATTCTATCTTCTAGTTCGCTTATCCTGTCTTCTGCCTCTGTTATTCTACTGTTTGTTCCCTCCAGAGTGTTTCTGATCTCATCTATTGCATTATTCATTGTATATTGACTCTTTTTTATTTCTTCTAAGTCCTTATTAAATCTTTCTTCCATCTTTTCAATCCTTTTCTCCAGGTTATTTATCTGTAACTCCATTTTGCTTTCAAGATTTTGAATCATTTTCACCATCAAAATTTGAAATTCTTTATCAGGTAAATTCCCTATATCTTCTTCTTTTGTTTGTGTTGGTGGGCAATTATCTTGTTCCTTTACTTGCTGGGTATTTCTCTGCCTCTTCATCTTGCTTATATTGCTTTGCTTGGGGTGGCCTTTCCCTTGTCTTGCAGTTTGTGGAGTTCTCTTTATTATGTAGTTTCTTTGCTGTGTGTGGGGTTGGATGGGTGACTTGTCCGGGTTCCCTGGTTAGGGAAGCATGTGTCGGTGTTCTGGTGGCTGGAGCTGGATTTCTTCTCTCTCCTTTAGAAGACAATGGGCTGCTTTTCTGGGAGCCTGATGTCCTCTGCCAGTATTCAGAAGTTGTTTTGTGGACTTTACTCCGCGTTCAAATGTTCTTTTGATGAATTTGTAGGGGAGAAAGTGGTCTCTCCGTCTTATCCCTCCACCATCTTGTTCCTTCCTCCCCAGAACACTGGATTCTTATATTCCACTTGGTCGTGGAGTATCTCTTCCCAGCTGCTCCAGCAAGGTGCAGCCGCTGTACCTTACCTGGGATGAGGGGTATCTCCTCAAGGCCGCCCCTCCTGCCCTGAATGTGGATCAGCTCCTCTCGGCCCTCCGGTGCCCAAGCAGCCACCACCTCCTGAACATGGTACAGCTCCTCTCAGCCACCGCCCTAACCCTGGGCGCGGGGTAGCTCATCTCAGCCACGATTCTGCACGTGGTCGGTTGCGCCGGAGCCGGGCGTCTCTCGCGTCTGCGCCGCCGGAGCCGGGCGTCTCTCGCGTCTGCGCCGCCGGAGCCGGGCGTCTCTCGCGTCTGCGCCGCCGGAGCCGGGCGTCTCTCGCGTCTGCGCCGCCGGAGCCGGGCGTCTCTCGCGTCTGCGCCGCCGGAGCCGGGCGTCTCTCGCGTCTGCGCCGCCGGAGCCGGGCGTCTCTCGCGTCTGCGCCGCCGGAGCCGGGCGTCTCTCGCGTCTGCGCCGCCGGAGCCGGGCGTCTCTCGCGTCTGCGCCGCCGGAGCCGGGCGTCTCTCGCGTCTGCGCCGCCGGAGCCGGGCGTCTCTCGCGTCTCTAGGTTGGTCATAACTTCCCTTCCAAGGAGTAAGCGTCTTTTAATTTCATGGCTGCAATCAGCATGCGCAGTGATTTTGGAGCTCAAAAAATAAAGTCAGCCACTGTTTCCCCATCTATTTCCCATGAAGTGATGGGACCAGATGCCATGATCTTAGTTTTCTGAATCTTGAGCTTTAAGCCAACTTTTTCACTCTCGTTTCACTTTCATCAAGAGGCTCTTTAGTTCTTCCTCACTTTCTTCCATAACGGTGGTGTCATCTGCATATCTGAGGTTATTGATATTTCTCCCAGCAATCTCGATTCCAGCTTGTGCTTCCATCACAACAAACTGTGGAAAGTTCTTAAAGATGGGAATACCAACCAGACTGCCTTACCTGTCTCACGAGAAACTGGTATGGGGTCAAGAAGCAACAGAATCTTATATGGAACAACTGACTGGCTCAAAATTGGGAAAGGAGTAGGTCAAGGCTGTGTATCATTCCCTTGTTTAGATGCAGAATATTCCACATGAAATGCTGGGCTGGATGAGTCACATGAAATGCTGGGCTGGATGAGTCACAAGCCAGAATCAAGACTGCCAGAAGAAATATCAACAATTTCAGATACACAGATGACACCACCGTAATGGCAGAAAGTGAAGAAGAACTACCAAGCCTCTTGACAGTGAAAGAGGATAGTGAAAAGGCTGGCTTAAAACTCAACATTCAAAAAACGAAGATCATGACATCTGGTACCATCACTTCATGGCAAATAGATGGGGGAAAAGTATAAACAGTGACAGATTTTATTTTCTTGGGCTCAAAAATCACTGCGGACCGTGACTGCAGCCACAAAATTAAAAGATGCTTGCTCCCTGGATGGAAAGCTATGACAAACCTAGACGGTGTATTAAAAAGCAGAGACATCACTTTGCTGACAAGGGTCCATATAGTCAAAGGTATGGTTTTTCCAGTTGTCATGTATGGATGTGAAGGTTGGACCCTAAAGAAGGCTAAATGAAAGAACTGATGCTTTCAAATTTTGGTGCTGGAGAAGATTCTTGAGAGTCGCTTGGACAGCAAGCGATCAAACCAGCCAACAATCCTAAAGGAAATCAACCCAGAATATTCATTGCAAGGATTAATGCTGAAGCTCCAATATTTTGGCCACCTAATGTGAAGAGCCGACTCATTGAGAAATACCCTGATGCTGGGAAAGATTTGAGAGCAGAAGGAGAATGGGACAACAGAAGATGAGATGGTTGAGTGGCATCACTGACTCAGTGGACATGAGTTTGAGCAAAATCTGGGAGATAGTGAAGGACAGGGAAACCCAGCATGCTACAGTCCAAGGGATTACAAAGAGTGGGACAAGGCTTAGCAGTTTAACAACAACAAATCCTAGTATGCCAGAATAATCCTGGTTTATTCCTATTATCCCAACCTCTCATCCAGTAAGTACACCTTTGGCTCTCTAAAGCTGCCTGGTTTAAAACTGAAGAAACAGAAAATCTGAATATACCTGTAACAAGTAAAGAGACTGAGTCGCTAATCAAAAACCTCCAGAAAAGCCCAGGGCTTCACTGGTGAATTCTACCAAGTGTTGAAGTAAGAATTAATACCAATCCTTCATGAGAGTCTCAAAAAAATAGAAGAAAGAAGACTTTCCAACTAATTCTGAGGCTAGTACTTCTCTTACTGGAACCAAAGATATCATAAGGGAAAAAGCCACAAAAAACTCAATAGCCCTTACAAATATGGACATCAAAGTCCTCAACAAAATCAAAGCAAGCAACATAGATAAAGAATTTTACACCACGTGTGAGATTTATCCCAGAAATGCAACGATGATTCAACATACCATCAAATACGGTCAATGTAATAAATCATATTAACAGAATACAGGAAATACACCATATGATCCTCTCAGCAGATGCAGAAAAAGCATTAACAAAACCCAACACCATTTCATGATAAAATGATAAAGGGCATCTAGAAAAATCCCACAGGTAACATCATACTTGATGGTGTTATACTGAACACTCCCCATGAGATCAAGAATAAGAGAAGAATTTCCACCCTTAACACTTCTATTCAACATTTTAATAAATGTTCAAGCCAGGGCACTTAGGCAAGAAAGAGAGATAACTGAAAACAAAAAGGAATAAAAGGCATTCAGATTAAAAAGAAGAAGTTAAAACTATCCATTTTTTGTAGATGACATGATCTTATACACAAAACACAGAGAAAACTAATAAGGTCAGTAAGATTTTAAGATATAAGAAACGTATACAAAAATGAATTGTGTACTAGAATCCAAACGAAACCCAAAAAAGGTATTAAGAAAATTACATATTACAATAACATCAAAGGAATAAAATGTTTATAAGTAAGTTTAACCAGTGAGATGAAAGCTGTGTAAACAAACTATAAAACATTGCTTTAAGAAATATAAAACCATAATTCATATGTAAGACTTAACGTTGTTAAGATGACAATACTTCCCAGACAGATATACAGATTCAGTACAATTCTTGCCAAAACTCCCAACTGCCCTCTTTGCAGAAATAGACAAGCTGATCCAAAATGTATATATGAAAGTATGAGTGACCCAGAACAGCTAAAACAATCTTAAAACAGAAGAATGAAATTGAAGGACTCACATTTCCCAATTTTCAAACTTACTACAAAGTAAGTTTGAAACTACTTACTACTTACTTCATGTGGTGAAGTAAGTTTCAGACTACTTACTTTGTAGTAAGTTTGAAACTTACTTCACCACATGAAGATAATGTGGTGCTGGCATAAGAATCAACATATAGATGAATGTAACAGAACTCAGAACCCAGGAAAAAACCCAAATATCTATGGTCAACTGATTTTCAGTAAGTGTGCCAAGACCATTCAATGGGGAAAGAACAATCTTTACAACAACTGGTTCTAGGATCACTGGATATACACATGCATTCACATGCAAAGGAATGAAGTTTGACCCCCTACTTTAGAGCTTATACTAAAATTAACTCCAAATGGATAAAGAAGAAAATATGTATAATTGTTTGTGACTATGAACTAGGTAATAGTTTAACTCTTAACAACTCAGTAAGAAGGAAATAACCGAATTTCAAGTGGATAAAAAATCTGAACAGACATTTATCCAAAGAAGATATACAAATGATCAATAAGCACATGAACAGATGCTCACATATCTTTTCTATCAGAGAAGTGCAAATCAGTACTACAGTGAGACCACTTCATACCAACTGGTATGATGAGAATCAAAAAGAAGGGGAGGGACTTGACTGATGGTTCACTGGTTAAGAGTCTGCCTTGCAATGCAGGGGATGCAGGTTCCGTCTCTGGTCAAGGAACTAGGATCTCACAACTTATGGAGCAGATCTGGAGCCCACATGCCACAAGTAGAGTTCATGCATCACATGACGCAACTAAGACCCAACACAGCCAAATAAATACATTTTTTGGGAAAAAAAGAAAAGGAAATTTTAAAAAAGAGAGAGAATGTCATGTTGGTGAGAACATGTAGAAATTGGAACCCTTATACACTGCTGACAGGAATGTAGAATGGTACAGTCACTATGGAAAACAATTTAGTAGTTCCTCAAAAACTTATACATAAAGTTACCTTATAATCCAGCAGTTCCACTCCTAGATGCATATCCATAAGAATTTAAGAGTTGTGTTGAGTGTAAAAACTTGTGTGCAAATGTTCATAGCAGTGTTATTTATAACAGCCAAAAATGAATAAACCTAAATGTGTATCAGTGAATGAATAAAAATGTGGTATATCCATACAGTGGAATATTATTCAGCTGTTAAGAATCAAGTACTGATATATGCTACAATATGGATGAACCTTGAAAACATTATGCCAAGTGCATTTTCAGACTCAAAAGGCCACAAATTACATGATTCCATTTCTATGAGTTTCAAAATGGGCAAATCCACACAAACAGAAAGATTAGTATTTGCCAGGATCTGTGGGGAGGAGGAATGGGGAGCAACTGGTAAACAGTGAACCTCTGGCTATAAATGACACTCTAAGGCATAATTTAAATGGGGTCTGAAGATTAGATAGTGGTAATCACAATAACTTCCTGGCTTTGATGACTATATTGAGCTGTGCAGGAGAATATACTTGCAACTCTCTCTCAAATGATTCCAGAAAAATAATTACTTATATTGTTCTTACAACTTTTCTGTAAATGCACTACTGTTTCAACTAAAATGAGTGACTGCAACCAAAAGTAAGTAACTTAAAAAACAGCAAACTCAGATTATCTGATTACACAGGAAGAAAAGTTAACTATGACCTCATCAATTTACTTTGACTATCTCTTTGATGAATGCATGCTTCTAATCATATGTATCTTGGACTGAATCTAAAGTGATCAATAAACTAAATTTTAACACAACTAATTTTAAAAATATGGACATGCCACATATCCATGGTTAAACTGTAGCATGTAATTCCTTGGCTCTTTTTCACCCTGTCTCACTCCCTTTAGATTTCATAGTATGTCAACAAAGTATGATAAATAGTTATGGAAACCACGGGTTAACTTAAGTTTACACAGATGATCCTCACCAAAAAAGCTACATAATCTACCAAGTTCATTATCTTCACTGACAGACTGAATTGTTTGTCAGGTATAAATTTTGTTTACTTTTGGGGTTAAATCTGGCCACACTATAAACAACTGACAATCATCTATCTCTATGTTTACTTATGTCCTAAGACCGTTATGGAATCAAGTGAGTCAACACTTTAAGAATATTTAAAGTGCTGTCTAGAGTTGATTTTTAATAGCTTTCATTTCCCAATTATTGTTCTTACAGTTTAATTCACAGAGTAATTGAGTGATGGCCAGAGTAGAGACTGGAAAACGTAAGCCTATTTAAATTTAATCTTAATGCCTAGATTTCTGTGCATTGGGAGACATAAACTAAAACTAAAAAGAGTAGGGATTACAAATTCTAATGCTGGCTTTACCAGACACTTGTTATAACCATGTGAATTAAATGAGAGGAATAAATACAGGATCTAGTAATTCAGTAAGTGCTGATATTAGCAAAGAACAAATAATGCAATTCAGGAACAGTTGCATGTCTGTTTCTTCCCATAATTACTTAAATATGTTAAGAAACAGAAAGAAAATACCTAAAATCTAATATTGACTCCTCAAAAAAACAGGATTCTATACAAACTATCTACCCCAAAAATCATTTGTTGTTTCATCTGAATGTAAGACTTAAACTCTTTAGAGATGAGAGTTTAATGATATTAAACTCAACAGTGAACCAAGCCTGTATCAAACTAAGTAGCAGACCAGAATTAAATTCAATAAAGTCTAGTTTATTATTTAATACATATTGGATAACAGAGATAATTAAGATTCATTTCCTATCCTTAGTGGATTTCGTCTAATAGAAAAGAAATAAGATTAACAAGAAGAAATAAGAGAAATGCCTCTTATAAAACATCCATCCAGAGATCAGAACTCAAACTAGAGAAAACAGCTTTTCAAATTTTTTCATATTTATGTGTAAACATAAACCCAGAAATCCTTAAAAATAGAAAAATTCAGTTATTTTATATGCTTCCCTGGTGGCTCAAGTGGTAGAGTCCACCTGCAATGCAGGAGACCCAGGTTCGATCACTATGTTGGGAAGATCCCCTGGAGAAGTAAATGGCTACCCACTCTGGTATTCTTACCTGGAGAATTCTATGGAGAGAGGAGCCTAGTGGGCTTTATTGTAAGTTATTTTATAAATCCTTCCAATTTTTACATCATTCATGTCAATGAGTACACTTAAAAATCACCATTTTTAATGAGCTGCAGATACTCCATTGTAAAGATGTATCAAAATTTACCTAACCAATTCCCTGTAAATAAATGCTCATGTTTTTTTTAAATTGAGGTACAGGGGAAATCAGAGAAAACTTAAGTGAAGCTGACATTATTAACAGCTGTACATTTACTGAAGATGCTCTATAAAACCAGTCTAAGAGTTCATCTCCAAGAAATTTGGGTTTTGTGAAATATCTCATAGAGGTATTCCAGTTAATTTATCAATCACACCATATCACCCCCTCACATACATACACACACACACACAAACCCACTCAAAAGGAACTTGAGATTCTTACAGAATATACATTGCTCCTGTAGTTCTAAACATTGCAGTTATTGTGTCACTAAACACAGAGACACCATCACAGATGTCCAGAAAACAAGGTTCAATGTCCTGATATCCCTCTTCTGCCCCCCACCCCTGTGAATGCCCTACTCTAGACTCTAGTATCACTTTTATCCCCAAAATGTATGCCCTGACTCTGACTTCCATCTCTGTCCACTCCAAACAATCCTACACAATATTCCTACGTAAAACTTCCTAAAGCAAAATATAACCTCCCTGACTGAAAAATCTCTAATCTGAGTTATTAGAGAATACTGCCAATTTATTATTAACATTTCTGCAGCTCAGTGTGGATGATGTGGCCATTGATCCATCTTCCAATCTTAATCACTACTTTTTTAAAAATACTGGACAAATTCTTTGAAAAGCCCCCAACTTCCTATCCTATTATATACACTGTTTGCTCACCTGAAATGTACGTCAAAGAGCATCTATTTACAGACAGAGAATCACAGAGCTGGAAGGGATATTAGGAATATTTTAGTTCAATATTCACCTTAATTGCAAACTAGGAACTTCTATCATTCACCCAAGAGCCCAAAAAACTCCCATTCCAGCACTCTTCCCTCACACAGCGGTCACTCTAATCTGCTCAAGACCAATCCAGTGCTTGAGATTTCCAAGCCTCAATTGCAGAGATCATGCTCTGGGAATATGGCTTAGAGTTAGACCGTTTTTTTTTTTTTTTTTTTTTTAAAAAAAAGCACTTCAGGTTATTCCAAGAAAATTACAGGAAAAAAGACATTTAAGTTGGGCTTCCCTGGTGGCTCAGAGGTTAAAGCGTCTGCCTCCAATGCGGGAGACCCGGGTTCGATCCCTGGGTCGGGAAGATCCCCTGGAGAAGGAAACGGTAACCCACTCCAGTATTCTTGCCTGGAGAATCCCATGGACAGAGAAGCCTGGTAGGCTACAGTCCACGGGGTCGCATAGAGTTGGACACGACTGAGCGACAGAACGGAACGGAACCTTCTAGCACTGAGAACACCATCTGACATTTTCCATTTCCATTCCCATTTTAGAGCTTCCAAAAACCAGATACTCACCGCTACTTGTGCTGAATCCATAAATCTCAGTCCAAAATAGTCGCTTTCAATAAGGTCCAAGTGGTACATAATCTGATCAAATAGCTCTTGTCCTTTGGCTTTTTTCTGAAATGGCAAGAAAATAAATCAGTGAGTGGCTTATAAGATCAACAAAACTGAACTGAAGATAGTTTTAACTACATAAGAGCTCTTAAAATAAATTAATTGCAACACCATGTAGCAGGTAATGGGGAAGACACTATGGTTTTCCAATAAGCCATTTAAGACCAGAAAAGAGTTTGTGATCTATTATTTGCTTTCCTACACAGTACTACTGCCTATCAGCCAACAAGTATTACTTTCTACAAACAGTGTCAGACTTTATTTTTTTGTGCTCCAAAATCACTGCGGATGCTGATTGCAGCCAGGAAATTAAAAGACGCTTGCTCCTTGGAAGGAAAGTTATGACCAGCCTAGATAGCATATTAAAAAGCAGAGACATTACTTTGCCAACAAAGGTCCGTCTAGTCAAGGCTATGGTTTTTCCCGTGGTCATGTATGGATGTGAGAGTTGGACTGTGAAGAAAGCTGATCGCCAAAGAACTGATGCTTTTGAACTGTGGTGCTGGAGAAGACTCTTGACAGTCCCTTGGACTGCAAGGAGATCCAACCAGTCCATTCTAAAGGAGATCAGTCCTGGGTGTTCACTGGAAGGACTGATGCTAAAGCTGAAACTCCAATACTTTGGCCCCCTCATTCGAAGAGCTGACTCACTGGAAAAAATTCTGATGCTAGGAGGGATTGGGGGCAGGAGGAGAAGGGGACGACAGAGAATGAGATGGCTGGATGGCATCACTGACTCGATGGACATGAGTTTGAGTGAACTCCGGGAGTTGGTGATCGACAGGGAGGCCTGGCGTGCTATGATTCATGGGGTCGCAAAGAGTCGGACATGACTGAGCAACTGAACTGAACTGAACATTTCATGTAAGGAGAAACTGTTTTATCTTTTCCATTTTTAGGGTCCGTATTTTAAAGGAGCTTATAATGTAGCTGGAAAGAGAAAACAAGAAAACTTAGAACACTTAAGCACCAACCATGTGAAACTAACTGTATTTGCCAAAGAGAAGAGTCACTGAAACTAGAATCGTCAGTGAAGACATGAAGATCAGCCTTAAACCGGACTTGAATGTAGGGTGGGAAATAACAAAAGCAGAAATGGAAGGTGGGAGGGAATACGGACAGCAGTAAACTACTGAGATCAACAAGACAACACCGAACTGGAGGGAGTCAAGGTGATAAAGAAACTTGCATGGTAAAGTATGATCTCAGCACCTCTGAGGGATCCCCACACAGAAGATCCACATGGCCCCAGGATTCTCCTCATGTACCCTCAATCAGAACATATTGCAACAGAGTGTATTATAACAGCAGATAAGAGACTCTAAGTACAGTCTATTAAATCAGGCATTAAAGAAATTTGCAAAAACTCTTCTCACTATTCCTTACTGAACAACAAATTCCTGTTGTTTTTATGAACATAAAAATGCTACCTCTATTAACCTACAAAAGGTATATATTGCTATTTTTATTTTTCCTTAATTTTTTTTTAAATTTTTATTTAATAAATGGTACAAAGCACAATGCATATATGGCTATTTTAAAATTAATCAGTAGGAGGGTTTGGCTGTACCATGTGGCATGTGGGATCATAGTTCCCCAACCAGGGATGGAACCTGTGTCCCCTACATGGGAAGCGTGGAGTCTTAACCACTGGACCACCAGATCAGTCCACAATTTTTCAGCTGTAATTTCTAATATGGTAACTATCCACAAATATAACCCACATATCCTCAATCTTTATACATGTCCTATCCATGTCCCTCTCTTATACAGCTGTAAATTATTTAAGACTATTTCCTATAAAAAAAAAAGTAGTTGCCTTTTTTATTGAAACATCAGTTTCTGCTTTTTAATTGATGACTTGATGACTTACAATCTGTCCACTGCTTTTCCTGCACTTTCTATTGCTACATTTCCTTTCTACTTGATAAACTGCCATCCCTTCATCAAGACAGAACACCACGCTCAATTTTCTGGAATTGAGCTGTAGGAGCTGCTTGTATATTTTTGAGATTCTTTGTCAGTTGCTTCATTTTCTATTATTTTCTCCCATTCTGAAGGCTGTCTTTTCACCTTCCTTATAGTTCCCTTTATTGTGCAAAAGCTTTTAAGTTTAGTTAGGTCCCATTTGTTTCTTTTTGCATTTATTTCCATTACTCTGGGAGGTGGGTCATAGACAATCCTGCGATGATTTACATCAGAGAGTGTTTTCCCTATGTTTTCCTCTAGGAGTTTTATAGTTTCTGGTCTTATGTTCAGACCTTTAATCCATTTTGAGTTTATTTTTGTGTATGGTGTTAGAAAGTCTTCTTCTTCTTCTTCTAAGTCGCTTCAGTCATGTCCGACTCTGTGCGACCCCAGAGACGGCACCCACCAGGCTCCCCCGTCCCTGGGATTCTCCAGGCAAGAACACTGGAATGGGTTACCATTTCCTTTCATTCTTTTACAAGTGGTTGACCAGTTTTCCCAGCACCACTTGTTAAAGAGATTATCTTTTCTCCACTGAATATTCTTGCCCCCTTTGTCAAAGATAAGGTATCCACAGGTTCGTGGATTTATCTCTGGGCTTTCTATTTTGTTCCACTTATCTATATTTCTGTCTTTGTGCCAGTACCATACTATCTTGATGACTATAGCTCTGTAGTATAGCCTGAAGTCAGGCTGGTTGATTCCTCCAGTTCCATTCTTCTTTCTCAAGATTGCTTTGGCTATTGGAGGTTTTTTCTATTTCCATACAAATTGTGAAATTATTTGTTCTAGTTCTCTGAAAAATACCATTGGTGGCTTGATAGGGATTGCATTGAATCTATAGATTTCTTTAGGCAGTATACTCATTTTCACTGTATTGATTCTTTCAATCCACGAACACAGTATATTTCTCCATCTATTAGTGTCCTCTTTGATTTCTTTCACCAGTGTTTTATAGTTTTCTATACACAGGTCTTTTGTTTCCTTAGGTAGATATATTCCTAAGTATTTTATTCTTTTCATTGCAATGGTGAATGGAATTGTTTCCTTCATTTCTCTTTCTGTTTTCTCATTGTTAGTGTATAGGAATGCAAGGGATTTCTGTGTGTTGATTTTATATCCTGTAACTTTACTATAGTCATTCATTAGCTCTAGTAACTTTCTGGAGAAGGCAATGGCAACCCACTCCAGTGTTCTTGCCTGCAGAATCCCAGGGATGGGGGAGCCTGGTGGGCTGCCGTCTATGGGGTCGCACAAATTTGGACACGACTGAAGCGACTTAGCAGCAGCAGCAGCAGTAATTTTCTGGTGGGGTCTTTAGGGTTTTCTATGTAGAGGATCATGTCACCTGCCAACAGTGAAAGTTTTACTTCTTTTCCAATCTGGATTCCTTTCATTTCTTTTTCCTCTCTGATCGCTGTGGCTAAAATTACCAAAACTATATTGAATAGTAGTGGTGAGAGTGGGCATCCTTGTCTTGTTCCTGCCTTTAGGGGAAATGCTTTCAATTTTTCACCATTGAGGATAGTGTTTGCTGTGGGTTTATCATATATGGATTTTATTATGTTGAGGTATGTTCCCTCTATGCCTGCTTTCTGGAGGGTTTTTAATCATAAATGGATGTCTGAATTTTGTCAAAGGCTTTCTCTCTGCATTTAATGAGATAATCATATGGCTTTTAGTTTTCAATTTGTTGATGTAACACTTGTTATTTTCTGTACTTTCTTTTTCTGTGTGGCTAATAGCCAACACAATGGATGTAAAAGGGTATCTCATGTGATTGTTTTTTTTTTTGGGTGGGGGGAAGGGGACTGTGCTGGGTCTTGTTCCTGTGCTCTGACTTTCTCTAGTTGCAGCAAGTGAGGGTTATTCTCTAGTTGCACTGTGTGGGCTTGTCACTGCAGTGGCTTCTCTTGTGGAGCACGAGCTCTAGGGTACAAACATGAGCTCAGGGCATTGGCTCAGTACAGAAGCTTAGCTGTCCTGTGGCATGTGGGATCTTTCTGGACCAGGGATTGAACCTGTGTCCCCTGCATTGGCAGCCGGATTCTTAACCACTAGACCACCAGGGTGGTCAAAGCTGTTGTGATTTTGATTTACATTTCCCTAATGCCTAGTCATGTTAAGTATGCTCCATGTGCTTACTGGACATCTGCATATCTTCTTTGGAGAAATATTTATTCCAGTCTTTTTCCCATTTTTGATTTGACTTGCTTTATGTTGCCGAGTTGTATTTATGTATTCTCTACATTAATCTCTTATCAGATACACAATTTGCAAATATTTTCTCCCATTCTGAGTTGTGTTTTTACTCACTTGATAGTGAGTGTCCTTTAAAGTAAACAAGCTTCTATTTTTGATGTTGTTGTTCATTCACCAAGTCATGGCCCACTCTTTGCGACCTCATGGACTGAAGCACGCTAGGCTTCCCTGTCCTTCACCATCTCCCAGAGTTTGCTCTAAATCATATCCATTGAGTCAGTGATGCCATCTAACCATCACATCCTCTGTTGCCCCGTTCTCCTGCCCTCAATCTTTCCCAGCACCAGGGTCTTTTCCAATGAGTCAGCTCTTTCAATCAGGTGGCCAAACTATTGGAGTTTCAGCTTCAGCATCAGTCCTTCCAACGAATATTCAGGACTAATTTCCTTTAGGATTGATTGGTTTGATCTCCTTGCTGTCCAAGGGACTTTCAAGAGTCTTATCCAGCACCACAGTTCAAAACCATCAATTTTTCAGTACTCAACCTTCTTAATGGTCCAACTGTCACATTTGTGCATGACTACTGGAAAAACTATAGCTCTATCACTTCATGGGCAAAATGATGTTTCTGCTTTTTAATATGCTATCTAGGTTTGTGACAGCTTTCCTTCCAAGGAGCAACCGTCTTAACTTCGTCGCTACAGTCACTGTCCATAGTAATTTTTGAGCCCAAGAAAATAAAGTCTGGCACTGTTTTCACTTTTTCCCCTTCTATTTGCCATGAAGTGATAGGACCACATGCCATGACCTTCATTTCTTGAATGCTGAGTTTTAAGCCTGCTTTTTCACTCTCCTCTTTCACCTTCATCAAGAAGTTCTTTAGTTCCTCTTCACTTTCTGCCATTAAAGTGGTATTTTCTGCCTATCTTCAGTTCAGTTGCTCAGTCATGTCCGACTCTTTGTGACCCCATGGACTGCAGCATGCCAGACCTCCCTATCCATCACCAACTTCCAGAGTTTACTCAAACTCATGTCCATTGAGTCGGTGATGCCATCCAACCATCTCAACCTCTGTCATCCCCTTCTCCTGCCTTCAATCTTTCCCAGCATCAGGGTGTTTTGTCTAGTGAGTTAGCTCTTTGCATTAGGTGGCCAATGGATTGAGTTTCAGCTTCAGCATCAGTTCTGCCAATGAATATTCAAGACTGATTTCCTTTAGGATGGACTGGTTGGATCTCCTTGCAGTCCAAGGGACTCTCAAGAGTCTTCTCCAACACCACAGTTTAAAAGCATCAATTCTTCCATGCTCAGCTTTCTTTACAGTCCAACTCTCACATCCACACATGACTACTGGAAAAACCAAAGCTTTGACTAGATGGACCTTTGCTGGCAAAGTAAAGGCTCTGCTTTTTAATATGCTGTCTAGGTTGATCACAGCTTTTCTTCCAAGGAGCAAGCGTCTTTTAATTTCACGGCTGCAGTCATCATTTGCAGTGATCTTGGAGCCCCCCAAAATAGTCTTGTCAGTGTTTCCATTGTTTTTCCATCTGTTTGCCATGAAGTGATGGGACTGGACGCCATGATCTTAGTTTTCTGAATGTTGAATTTTAAGCCAACTTTTTCACTCCCCTCTTTCATCAAGAAGCTCTTTAGTTCTTCGCTTTCTGCCATAAGCGTGGTGTCATCTGCATATCTTAGGTTGTTGATATTTCTCCCAGCAATCTTGATTCCAGTTAGTGAGTCAACCAGCCCAGCATTTCTCATGGTATACTTTGTATATAAGTTAAATAAGCAGAGTGATAATATACAGCCTTGATGTGCTCCTTTCCCAATTCTGAACCAGTCCGATGTTATATGCCCAGGTCTAACTGCTGCTTCTTGTCCTGCATTCAGGTTTCTCAGGATGAAGTCTAACTTATTTATATTCTCTTTTGCTGCCTGTATTTTATCGTCATTTCAAAAAATCACTGTCAGATCTAATGTTGTGGAGATTTTCCCCTACGTTTCCTTCTGAGAGTTTTACAGTTTTAGCCCTCACACCTGAAAGTCATTCTGAGTCTATACCTATTCTGATTTGTGTGATTTCTTCCTCACAACCAAGAAATTAACTCCGTTCTCTAAGAAGTCTGAATGGGTGTCAGACACACTCAACTCTTAACACTCTTACTGGAGACAGCATCAGACTCCATGGGTTAAGCTCAGTCCCACAAGACCGCCCACACTTCAGATGCCAGCCACAGTCCAGTCTATTACTGGTACTGCTGACCAACTGGCTATTAAATGGGTTCTCATGACCCCCTCTTAATTAACTGGCTTCAATTAATTTGCTAGAATAGTTCACAGAGTTCAGGAATCAGTTTACTCACTAGATTTAACAGTTTATTACACAGGATATCAGCAGAGACAAACTAACAGCTAGATGACAGGATACACAGGTCAAGGTACCAAACACGAGCTCCTGTCCCAGTGGAGTTTGAGACCAAGCATGTGGAAGCGTTCTGGTCCACCAACCAAGAAGTTCTCCAAACTTGTCCTTTGGGGTTTTTACGGAAGCCTCATTAATTAGGCCGGAGAAGGCAATGGCAAGCCACTCCAGTACTCTTGCCTAGAAAATCCCATGGATGGAGGAGCCTGGTAGGCTGCAGTCCACGGGGTCGCTAAGGGTCGGACAAAACTGAGCGACTTCACTTTCACTTTTCACTTTCACACATTGGAGAAGGAAATGGCAACCCACTCCAGTGTTCTTGCCTGGAGAATCCCAGGGAAGGGGGAACCTGGTGGGCTTCCGTCTATGGGGTCACAAAGAGTCGGACACGACTGAAGTGACTTAGCAGCAGCAGCAGCATTAATTAGGCACGATGGAGTAAATCATTGATCACTGGTGACTGAATGCAATTTCTGGCCCATCTTCCCTCCCAGCTGGTCTGGGGATAGCGGTTGGTGCCGAAGTTCCAACCTTCTAATCACCTGGTTAGTTCCCCTAGCAACCAGCCATCATCAGCTGGTTACTAAAGGGCTTTCCAAATCAAACCATTGACGTATCAAAAACACTTTTGGGATTCTTACCACTTAGAAAATTCCAAGAGTTTTAGGAGTTCTGTACCAGAAACAGGACGAAGATTAAACATATGTTTACTGTAAATCACAATACTACAGTTGTCTTTGATCCATTCTGAGTTAATATTTTGGGCTTCCCTAGTGGCTCAGCGGTAAAGAACCCACCTGCCAATGCAGGAGACGAAGATTCAGTCCCTGGGACAGGAAGATCCCCTGGAGAAGGAAATGGCAACCCACTCCAGTATTCTTGCCTGGGAAATCCCATGGACAGAGGGGCCTGGCGGGTGACAGTCCATGGGGTTGCAAAAACGTTGGACACAACTTAAGGACTAAACAACAACAATATAAGAATCCAACTTAACTCTTTTGCATGTGGTTATTCAATTTTCCCAGCACCACTTGCTGAAAAGACTCTTGCCCACTAAATGGTGTTAGCATCTTTGCGGAAAATCATTTGGCCATATATTTGAAGATTTATTTCTAGATCCTATAATTTGCTCCACTGATCTGTATGTCTGTTCATATCCCAGAACCATACTATTGTGATTACTATAGCCTGATATTAAGTTTACAAATCAAGACATGCGAGGGCAATCCTTCCCTTCTTTTTCAAGACTGTTCTGGATATTTGGAATCCCATGATATTCCATATGAATTTACAATAGTTTATCCTATGTCTGCAAAAAATGTTCTTGGAATTTTGATGGGGACTGCACTGGAACTACAGATCACTTTGGGCAGCACTGTCCTCTTAATAACATTAAATCTTTCAATCCACAAACATGGGCTATCTTTCTATGTATTTAGATATTCTTGTCATTTCTCTTAGTAATGTTTCATACTTATCAGTGTATATGTTTTTTTGCCTCCTTGGTTAAATTTATTCCTAAGTATTTTATTCTCCTAATGCTATAGTAGGATACTGAATGAGGAATTCCCCAGGTCGGTAGGTGCCCAGTATGCTACTGGAGATCAGTGGAGAAATAACTCCAGAAAAAATGAAGAGATGGAGCCAAAGTGAAACAAATACCCAGTTGTGGATGTGACTGGTAATAGAAGCAAGGTCCTATGCTGTAAAGAGCAATATTGCATAGGAACCTGGAATGTTAGGTCCATGAATCAAGGCAAATTGGAAGTGGTCAAACAAGAGATGACAAGAGTGAATGTAGACATTCTAGGAATCAGTGAACTAAAATGGACTGGAATGGGTGAATTTAACTCAGATGACCATTATATCTACTACTGTGGGCAGGAATCCCTTAGAAGAAATGGAGTAGCCATCATGGTCAACAAAAGAGTCCGAAATGCAGTACCTGGATGCAATCTTAGAAACGACAGAATGATTTCTGTTCATTTCCAAGACAAACCATTCAATATTACAGTAATTCAAGTCTAGGCCCCAATCAGTAATGCTGAAGAAGCCGAAGTTGAACGGTTCTATGAAGACCTACAAGACCTTTTAGAACTAACACCTAAAAAAGATGTTCTTTTCATTATAGGGGACTGGAATGCAAAAGTAGAAAGTCAAGAAACACCTGGAGTAACAGGCAAATTTGGCCTTGGAGCACGGAATGAAGCAGGGCAAAGGCTAATAGAGTTCTGCCAAGAGAATGCACTGGTCATAGCAAACACCCTCTTCCAACAACACAAGAGAAGACTCTACACATGGACATCACCAGATGGTCAACCCGAAATCAGATAGATTATATTCTTTGCAGCCAAAGATGGAGCAGCTATATACAGTTAGCAAAAACAAGACCAGGAGCTGACTGTGGCTCAGATCATGAACTCCTTATTGCCAAATTCAGGCTTAAATTGAAGAAAGTAGGGAAAACCACTAGACCATTCAGATATGACCTCAATCAAATCCCTTATGATTATACAGTGGAAGTAAGAAATAGATTTAAGGGTCTAGATCTGATAGATAGAGTGCCTGATGAACTCTGGACGGAGGTACGTGACATTGTACGGCAGACAGGGACTAAGACCATCCCCATGGAAAAGAAAGGCAAAAAAGCAAAATGGCTGTCTGAGGAGGCCTTACAAATAGCTGTGAAAAGAAGAGAAGCGAAAAGCAAAGGAGGAAAGGAAAGATATAAGCATCTGAATGCAGAGTTCCAAAGAATAGCAAGGAGAGATAAGAAAGCCTTCCTCAGCGATCAATGCAAAGATATAGAAGAAAACAACAGAATAGGAAAAACAAGAGATCTTTTCAAGAAAATTAGAGATATCAAGGGAACATTTCATGCAAAGATGGGCTCGATAAAGGACAGAAATGATATGGACCTAACAGAAGCAGAAGATATTAAGAAGAGGTGGCAAGAATACACAGAACTGTACAAAAAAGATCTTCACGACCAAGATAATCACGATGGCATGATCACTCACCCAGAGCCAGACATCTTGGAATGTGAAGTCAAGTGGGCCTTAGAGAGCATCACTATGAACAAAGCTAATGGAGGTGATGGAATTCCAGTTGAGCTATTTCAAATC
This sequence comes from Moschus berezovskii, assembly GCF_049115385.1. Classification (NCBI taxonomy): domain Eukaryota; kingdom Metazoa; phylum Chordata; class Mammalia; order Artiodactyla; family Moschidae; genus Moschus; species Moschus berezovskii. The sequence continues at coordinate 65,342,316 of NC_142461.1, forward strand.
CTGAAAGATGATGCTGTGAAAGTGCTGCACTCAATATGCCAGCAAATTTGGAAAACTCAGCAGTGGCCACAGGACTTGAAAAGGTCAGTCTTCATTCCAATCCCAAAGAAAGGCAATGCCAAAGAATGCTCAAACTACCGCACAATTGCACTCATCTCATACTCTAGTAAAGTCATGCTCAAAATTCTCCAAGCAAGGCTTCAGCAGTATGTGAACCGTGAACTTCCAGATGTTCAAGCAGGTTTTAGAAAAGGCAGAGGAACCAGAGATCAAATTGTCAACATCCGCTGGATCATGGAGAAAGCAAGAGAGTTCCAGAAAATCATCTATTTCTGCTTCACTGACTATGCCAAAGCCTTTGACTGTGTGGATCACAATAAACTGTGGAACATTCTGAAAGAGATGGGAATCCCAGACCACCTGACCTGCCTCTTGAGAAACCTGTATGCAGGTCAGGAAGCAACAGTTAGGACTGGACATGGAACAACAGACTGGTTCCAAATAGGAAAAGGAGTATGTCAAGGTTGTACATTGTCACCCTGCTTATTTAACTTATATGCAGAGTACATCATGAGGAAAGCTGGGCTGGAAGAAGCACAGGCTGGAATCAAGATTGCTGGGAGATATATCAATAACCTCAGATATGCAGATGACACTACCCTTATGGCAGAAAGTGAAGAGGAACTCAAAAGCCTCTTGATGAAAGTGAAAGAGGAGAGTGAAAAGGTTGGCTTGAAGCTCAACATTCAGAAAACAAAGATCATGGCATCTGGTCCCATCACTTCATGGGAAATAGATGGGGAAACAGTGGAAACAGTGTCAGACTTTGTTTTTTTGGGCTCCAAAATCACTGCAGATGCTGATTGCAGCCAGGAAATTAAAAGACGCTTGCTCCTTGGAAGGAAAGTTATGACCAGCCTAGATAGCATATTAAAAAGCAGAGACATTACTTTGCCAACCAAGGTCCGTCTAGTCAAGGCTATGGTTTTTCCCGTGGTCATGTATGGATGTGAGAGTTGGACTGTGAAGAAAGCTGATCGCCGAAGAATTTGTGTTTGAACTGTGGTGCTGGAGAAGACTCTTGAGAGTCCCTTGGACTGCAAGGAGATCCAACCAGTCCATTCTAAAGGAGATCAATCCTGGGTGTTCATTGGAAGGACTGATGCTAAAGCTGAAACTCCAATACTTTGGCCACCTCATGCGACGAGTTGACTCACTGGAAAAGAGTCTGATGCTAGGAAGGATTGGGGGTGGGAAGAGACGGGGACAACAGAGAATGAGATGGCTGGATGGCATCACCAACTTGATGGACATGAGTTTGAGTGAACTCCGGAAGTTGGTGATGGACAGGGAGGCCTGGCATGCTGTGATTCATCAGGTCACAGAGAGTGGACACGACTGTGCGACTGAAGTGAACTAACTGAATTGATGCTATAGTAAAGGAATTATTGTCTTCATTTCATTTTTGGATTGCTCATTACTAGTGTATAGAAAGACATTTGACTTTTGTTGCTTGATTTGTATCTTGCAATACTGTTGCATTCTTTTATTAACTCTAATGGTTTCACTGTGGAAATCTTTAAGGTTTTCCACTTGTAAGATCATGTCATCTTGGACAGAGGTCATTTTACTTCTTCCCTTAGAATTCGGATGCCTATCATTTCTTTTTTCTGCCTAGCTGCTTTGGCTAGAACTTCCAATATTATGCTGAATTAAAGTGCTAAAAGCAGGCAACCTTTTCCTTGTCTTGTTCCTAGTCTTAGGGAAAAAGAAACTTCCTTTATCTTCCATTTCTTAACTTGTCTCTTAAGCTTCTTATTTTGTTTAATTTCCTTCCTCTTATGAGAAGAGTTTCTAACTATGATCTTCCAACTCACTAATTTCTTTAGTGAGTTGTTCTTAGATTTGTCTCCTTATTTTGGCCATAGTCATCAGATTAATAAACTTCTCTAGATTATGTATAACAAGAGAAAGGGCTCAATCCCAGTCTGTCAGCTCCATTTAGCTATGAGAAATTAGTAGAGGTGTAGATGAGTCCTAGAGTAAAGTTCCAAGAATCAGAAAACCAGACTCGCTCACTTCCCATTCAACAAACAACTTTTCAGATCAGTGATTCACACCCATTCCAAAGGAAAAGGTAATGTAACACTGAAAAAGATATATTTTCATTACAATATATCACTCCCTAAGAGTTTGATGCGGAGAAGGCAATGGCAAGCCACTCCAGTACTCTTGCCTAGAAATCCCATGGATGGAGGAGCCTGGTAGGCTGCAGTCCGTGGGGTCGCTAAGGGTCGGACACGACTGAGCGACTTCACTTTCACTTTTCACTTTCACACATTGGAGAAGGAAATGGCAACCCACTCCAGTGTTCTTGCCTGGAGAATCCCAGGGATGGGGGAGCCTGGTGGGCTTCCGTCTATGGGGTCGCACAGAGTCGGACACGACTGAAGTGACTTAGCAGCAGCAGCAGCAGCAAGAGTTTGATGGAAGAGGGATAGGCAATTTAGGTTAAGACATTTTAGAGGTGAAGACTTACAGAGGCAGAGAACTTTGGGGAGTGCTATCATGATTTATTCTTGAGAACACAGTCAGGGGCAGATATATTAAGATAACAATGGAGGTGAAGATTAAGACGTGAATTAAAATATTTGAACATATTTGTTCTACTAACATGGTGGAAAGGAGAAAATTGGGCAAAGGAAGGGAAGAGACAACTGTTACTGAAAATGACAAAGAAAGCTTTTGATTTTAAATCATACTTACAATCACTAAGTCCCAGAACAGTGCTAACAAACTTAAATAGAAAATACCAACTATGCAAAAAAAAAAAATTGCAAATAGCAATGATCCTAAAAGGAATACAAAGTATTTCTACGTTAAAGCAGGAGGTCAGAGAAACATCACGCTGCATTTACTTATCTGGTACCAAATTTACATCCTTTCATTATCTTCATTTTAAGGTACACTTCTAGAACCAATTTCATATTCCATCAACGTTCTTTATTTGCTTCAAAGACGAAAGTGGAGCCAGGCTCCCTTATTTGGCTCTCTTCTTATTCTGCCAAAGCATCACCTGCCAGACTCATGAAACATGGGGATTGTGTTTTGAGAAAAGAGAGAATGAGCTTCTGCCAGCTGGGTACTGCCTTCTCAGAATAAAAATCTTTTGAAGGGTATGTATTAACTCCTTAACAAAGGCTAATTATAGGCCAACCAATAGTCAACACAAGGCATCTGTAGGTTCCTGACATTAATAACACTGTGTCTAACAGAAATCAGTCATCTAAAAATGAAAACCTCTCAAACATCTTAATCTGAAATTCAGGGAGAGCATGAATATTTTTAAAACTTTCATCTGCAGTCTAGTCTGCATGAAAAAGAACTATACCGTTGGGACTTCCCTGGTGGTCCAGTGGTTAAGAATACACTCTGCAATTCAGGGGACAAGGACTCAATTCCTGCTACGGGAACTAAGATCCCACATGCTGCAGAGCATAAGTCCATGTGCCACAACAACCGAACCTACTTGCCACAACTAGACAGTCTGCACACCACAACAAAAGATTTCACATGCCACAACTAAGACCCAAGGCAGCCAAATAAATAACTTTTCAAAAAAAGAACCATACTGTTTCATGCAAGTTAAGTCTCAGACAAGAAGTAAATAAGCTAACTGCAGTATGCTGATCTCAGATTTCTGATTCTCAGTTCAGTTCAGTCACTCAGTCATGTCCCGACTCTGCGCCCCCATGACTGCAGGACGCCAGACTTCCCTGTCCCTCACCAACACCCGGAGCATACTCAAACTCATGTCCATTGAGTCAGTGATGCCATCCAATCATCTCATCCTATGTCATCCCCTTCTCCTCCTGCTTTCAATCTTTCCCAGGATCAGGCTCTTTTCAAATGAGTCAGCTCTTTGCATCAGGTGGGCCAATGGATTGGAGTTTCAGCCTCAGCCTCAGTCCTGCCAGTGAATATTCAGGACTGATTTCCTTTAGGATGGACTGGTTGGATCTCCTTGCAGTGCAAGGGACTCTCAAGAGTCTTCTCCAACACCCAGTTCAAAAGCATCAATTCTTCGGCGCTCAGCTTTCTTTATAGTCCAGCTCTCACATCCATACATGACTACTGGAAAAACCATAGCCTTGACTAAACGGATCTTTGCTGGCAAAGTAAAGGCTCTGCTTTTTAATATGCTGTCTAGATTGGTCATAGTTTTTCTTCCAAGGAGCATGCGTCTTTTAATTTCATGGCTGAAGTCACCATCTGCAGTGATTTTGGAGCCCAAAAAAATAAAGTCTGCCACTGTTTCCATTGTTTGCACAATTATTTGCCAGGAAGTGATGGGACTGGATGCCATGATCTTAGTTTTCTGAATGTTGAGTTTTAAGCCAACTTTTTCATCAAGCAGCTCTTTAGTTCTTCACTTTCTACCATAAGCGTATCATCTGCATATCTGATATTTCTCCTGGCAATCTTGATTCCAGCTTGTGCTTCATCCAGTCCAGCATTTCTCATGATGTACTCTGCATATAAGTTAAATAAGCAGGGTGACAATATACAGCTTTGACATACTCCTTTCCCAATTTGGAACCAGTCTGTTGTTCCATGTCCAGTTCTAATTGCCGCTTCTTCACCACCATACAGGTTTCTCAAGAGGCAGGTCAGGTGGTCTAGTATAACCATCTCTTTAATTTTCCACAGTTTGCTGTGATCCATAGTCAAAGGCTTTGGCATAGTCAAGAAAGCAGAAGTAGATGTTTTTCTAGAACTCTCTTGCTTTTTCAATGACCCAACAGATGTTGGCAATTTGATCTCTGGTTCCTTTTCTAAATCCAGCTTGAACATCTGGAAGTTCTCGGTTCACATACTGTTGAAGCCTGGCCTGGAGAATTTTGAGAATTACTTTGCTAGCATGTGAGATGAGTGCAACTGTGTGGTAGCTTGAACATTCTTTGGCATTGCCTTTCTTCAGGATTGGAATGAAAATGGACCTTTTCCATTCCTGTGGCCACTCACTGCTGAGTTTTCCAAATTTGCTGGCATATTGAGCACAACACTTTCACAGCATCATCTTTTAGGATTTGAAATAGCTCAACTGCAATTCCATCGCCTCCACTATCTTTGTTTGTAGTGATCTTTCCTAAGGCCCACTTGACTCTGCATTTCAGGATGTTTGGCTCTAAGTGAGAGATCACAGCATCGTGGTTATCTGGGTCATGAAGAACTTTTTTGTGTAGTTTTTCTGTGTATTCTTGCCACCTCTTCTTAATATCTTCTGTTTCTGTTAGGTCCATACCATTTCTGTCCTTTATTGTGCCCTTGGTATCTCTAATTTTCTTGAAGGATCTCTAGTCTTTCCCATCCTATTGTTTTCCTCTATTTCTTAGCACTGATCACTGAGGAAGGCTTTCTTATCTCTCCTTGCTATTCTTTGGAACTCTGCATTCAGATGGGTTTATCTTTCTTTTTCTCCTTTGCCTTTCGCTTCCCTTCTTTTCACAGCTATTTGTAAGGCCTCCTCAAACAACCATCTTGCCTTTTTGCATTTCTTTTGTTGGGGGGTTGTCTTGATCCCTGCCTCCTGTACAAAGTGACGAACCACCATCCATAGTTCATCAGGCACTCTGTCATATCTAATCCCTTGAATCTATTTACCACTTCCACTGTGTAATCATAAGGAATTTGATTTAGGTCATACCTGAATGGTCTGGTGGTTTTCCCTACTTTCTTCAATGTAAGTCTGAATGTGGCAATAAGAAGTTCATGATCTGAGCCACAGTCAGCTCCTAGTCTTGTTTTTGCTGACTGTATAGAGCTTCTCCATCTTTGGTTGCAAAGACTATAATCAGTCTGATTTCAGTGTTGACCATATGGTGATGTCCATGTGTAGAGTGTTTTGTGTTGTTGGAAGAGGGTGTTTACTATGACCAATGCAGTCTCTTAGCAAAACTCTGTTAGCGTTTGCCCTGCTTCATTTTGTATTCCAAGGCCAAATTTGCCTGTTACTCCAGGTATCTCTTGACTTCCTACTTTTGCATTCCAGTCCCCTATAATGAACATCTTTTTTGGGTATTAGTTCTAGAAGTTCTAGCTCTGATTCTAACCCAGGAAAAAAATGTATCACTGATGAGTTAGAAATGTGGTCTTTTAAATATTATTCCAATTTATTAAATAATGATACAAGGTTTATGCCACATATTCCAATTATGTTTAAATGAAGATCTCGAAACATAAAGGCTTATGAAAAGTTTTATAGTCTTTATATAACATACACTATTTCCAACACATGAACAAATACAGACTACAGAATCTTTTTTATATCTCAATCAGGCAATACTTAGCATCCATGATTAAACAAATCCACAAGCATGCAAAAAAATCCACTTTCTTCATTTTGATTATAAATGGTAAAAATCCCTTTGCCACATTTACCCAAGGGAATCGGGGGACGTGGGGACCTGTAATCACAGCCCTGGAAACGAGGTGACCCGAGTCTCCCAGTTCTTCAAGTTCTTTCTTGGGTGAGAAACTTCGACAACTGCATTACTTTTTCAGGAAACAGCAAAAGAAAAAAAAATTCAAAACAAGACTGTTCCATAACGTATTTAATAAATCTGCACTAAAGAAATACTATATTTTTATCTTAAAAATGTGGTTTTAAAGTGAGGCTTGGCTTTCTTTTCATTCCGGTATGAACACGGACAGAGGAACCTGGTGGGCTACAATCCCTGGGGTCACAAAGAGTCAGAACCAACTGAGCAAACACACACACACATGAACATGTACATATCTGAACAAACTGATATAATGAATATTGCATGGTATTCAATCTTTACATGGTCTTCAAAATTAACTTACTTCTACCGAGGGATTATATGTACACTTAAGAAAAAAAAGTGGCTCACAAAGAAATCTCATAAAATAGTCATCCTTTAAACTCAAAGAATGCAAAAGTGAAAGCCTTTCTATAGAAATCCTTATACTTCAGTGGAACTGTTCTGGTAAGAAGAAAAAAAAAATTCCCCTGTAAAGATATGATTCATTACAAGGGATGAGGCCTGAAAGGGCTCAGCTCTTCAGCATCACATTTGGAGCTGGTCAGAGAGAACTGGCGGAGAAGGCAATGGCACCCCACTCCAGTACTCTTGCCTGGAAAATCCCATGGACCGAGGAGCCTGGTAGGCTGCAGTCCATGGGGTCTCGAACAGTCGGACACAACTGAGTGACTTCACTTTCACTGTTCACTTTCATGCATTGGAGAAGGAAATGGCAACCCACTCCAGTGTTCTTGCCTGGAGAATCCCAGCGACGGGGGAGCCTGGTGGGCTTCCGTCTACGGGGTCACGCAGAGTCAGACACTGACTGAAGCAACTTAGCAGCAGCAGCAGCAGGGAGAACTGGACTTCCACTTGAGTCTTGAAGCAATCAACACCCACCTGCTCCTCCAACTTCCTTTCGTGCCTTAAATCTTACTTTTGGAACCAAAGTTCTGCTTCACAAAAATCTTGTTTTCAAAGTCAGCACTAACAAAGAAGACAAGGTGAAGGTGATTGTTAGGAAAATTGTCTAATCCCCAAGAAAAACCTGTGTGGCTTCCATGTCACTTCAAGGGAGGAAGCAGCCCAGGGGCTGGACCGACTGGGAACATGCCTTTACTGCAGAAGTGTCTGTCCTAGAGCCCCACTGAGTAAGTATTTAAGTTACTCTCAAAGGGTAGAACCGAAGGTACCCAAGTAAATATTAAATATTTCCTTTCCTGGGGATGTCTTCTTAAAGTGTAAAGGTCATGGAGTACTCAAAGTTACTATTTTGAAAAGAGTAAGATGAACAGGGCAAAGAAGAATGATATCCTGTTTTCAGAAAAACAAGGAAGTTACTACATACTTCTTCTCAAACATTAGGTACACGAAAAATCGCTTCTCAAATTTCAAGCAATCCTTTTCCATCCAAAACAATTAGGAAGTCCAAGGCAAGAAATACTTTAATAGGACCAGAACTAAAGTGAAACCTGGGAAATCTGGAAAAATCAACTCTTTGATTCACTTGCAACCTTTTGCTAAGGAAAACATAATAAAACCTTAACCACCTTATTTCACATGGCTTTTATCAAAGAACCTCATTCAGAAGAAGCTCATGATAAAATAATTATCTTCAATACACCAGACCATTTATTTTTGGATTATGGCTTTATGAAAGCATGATGTAAACACACTTATTCTACAAGTCAAGTAGTAGCAACTACTATTTTCTTCACTTGATTCTCAATATCAGCAGAGGTTATCATCCTCATCTAACAGACTGGAAAACAGAAACTTGCTAAAATCTAAAATTAGGAACATTACCTAAGGACCCAACTTGCTTAAAAACATCTCCCACCAACACAGACTTTGCCACCTTCCAAGCTAACGTATTATACCAACCTGAGTTTAGAAATCAAACTTTGCAACAATTCCTCACAAACCTCAAGTGGTAAAGGTTTAAAAATCACTTACTATAAGTGAAAGACCCTGCCAAAATAAGAAATTGCAAAGCACTGGCAATGTTCCAGGCTTCCATATCCTGCATTGTTTATACCTGAGGTATACCAGGTCTCTATGTGTGAACTCCAGCAGACACAAAGCCAAAGCGCCCCCAAAAGTTCAGAACAATGACACTTTCTCAGAGGCTCTACTCCATGGTTTATATGAGCTTCTTTAGAACATCTGGAAGTCTCAGCTACGATCTGAGATGCATCAGAAGTTACTCCTTCCAAAAGAAACGATCCATAGTTCCTGACCTTCATGCAAGTTTTAGGTTATATTTGATGTGGAAGGGTACTTGGATGGTAAGAACTAGTGTCTGGATGTTACAATTTATGCCATTAAATGTTTGGTGCAGAGCACCCAAGGCCAAGACACAGCAATTCACACTAACACAGTCCTCACTTGTTGCTCACACCTAAGCATCTGTGGCTGGCAAAGCAGTGGGAAAAGACTGGAAGCTTTGCTATTTCAGAAGTGAGCATTTTCAGAAGGATGTCTCATGCAGTCTTGTCACAAATTCAATTCCTTCAACTGCTTGTATGTCACAAAGAAAACAATATTCCAAGGACCAAGTCTCAACCAACTTGGCCAAAACCCTTTATGCAGAGCAAAAAACCCCTTCATTCTTCCATGTCTATAACGGGCAATGCAGGGTACCTGTGAAACCAGGGCGTCTGCCATCGTGAAGGACTCCAATTCATCGTACGTGTTCTCACCACATTGACAGGGTTTGAGGCCAGGGCCCCTGCCAATCCAGAGCTGAAGCTTGAGAGGAAATGGGTTACACAACGTCTCCCATCAGACGCGAGAAAATCAGGTGCTTCTCAGTGAGGCTGTAAACCCACAGCTCCAGGCAGCCAACATCGGTGGCCCTCTGAGCAATAGGGGATACACCCTTCCACAGTCCTCTTGTTCCCTCTTGCTGGTAAATGTTAATGAAGTTGCCTATTTATTCCTCCTTGAAGGGTGTTGTTTTGTGCTGCCATCTGAATTTTCAATACATTAGCTGGAATGGAAATTGTTGAGGATATGACTCCAGAAAGAATTCCAAAGACCACATTTATAAGAAGACTTTCATCTTCTGGGCACTTGACAAATAGCGGCTTCAAGCTCTGGCAGGTACCTATCTTGATGGTGCCACAGGAAGCCTGGGGTAACATCGCAGAGTACTCCTCAAATACAGTGCTTTCAGGCCTTCCTCTCAGCCTATCCTCACTAACGCATTCAACACTGTTAAACTTGATTTCTTTAAAGTTTGCCTCATTCTTCTGGTCTGGAATCTGGAGCCGTGTCTTGGTTAAATCAACTGGAAACATACTGAACTCTGCTAGAGTGGAAGTCAGGCCTCTGTACATGAAGGGCTTCCAGTTCAGGGCTGACAAGCTCACCACTGTCCCTTCTCCTTTAGTTCACAGAAGCATAGCCTCCAACAGGATTTTTCTAGGCAGGGGCAGCCCTGAACCTTCTCCTGCCCAGGCTTAGCAGCAGGTGGACAGAAAATGTGACCTTGATAATATCCTGGGTAGGTGAACACCTGACTCAATCATAATTTTTAAAACTATCAATCTGTTACTATCAACCCTGGAAACAGTTCCTACAACAACTGGATCTATCCCATTATGTCTCTTTTTAACATAGTGTCTTTAAAAAAATTTTTTTTATTTAAGTATAGTTGGTGTACAATATTATGTAAGTTACAGAAGTACAATATAGTGATTCACAATCTTTAAAGGTTATATTCAACACATCGTAAACTATTGACTGCATGCCCTGTGCTATACAATACATCCTGATTCATTTTATACAGAGTAATGTGTACCCCACTGCGGATGCTGATTGCAGCCATGAAATTAAAAGACGCTTGCTCCTTGGAAGGAAAGTTATGACCAACCTAGATAGTATATTAAAAAGCAGAGACATTACTTTGCCAACAAAGGTTCATCTAGTCAAGGCCATGGTTTTTCCAGTGGTCATGTATGGATGTGAGAGTTGGACTGTGAAGAAAGCTGATCGCCGAAGAATTGATGCTTTTGAACTGTGGTGCTGGAGAAGACTCTTGAAAGTCCATTGGACTGCAAGGAGATCCAACCAGTCCATTCTAGAGGAGATCAATCCTGGGTGTTCATTGGTAGGACCTGATGCTAAAGCTGAAACTCCAATACTATGGCCACCTCATGCGACGAGTTGACTCATTTAAAAAGACTCTGATGCTGGGAGGGATTGGGGCAGGAGGAGAAGGGGACGACAGAGAATGAGATGGCTGGATGGCATCACCGACTCGATGGACATGAGTTTGAGTGAACTCCGGGAGTTGGTGATGGACAGGGAGGCCTGGCGTGCTGTGATTCATGGGGTCGCAAAGAGTCAGACACAACTGAGCGACTGAACTGAACTGAATGTGTACCTCACAGTTCCCTCCCCAAGCTCGCCCCCCCACATCTTTCCTCTCCCCACTGTAACCAACCACCAGTTTCTTCAATACATCTGTGAGTCTGCTTCTTTTTTGTTGTATTCACTAGTTTGTTTTATTTTTTAGATTTTCTACATATAAGTGATATCATACAATATTTGATTTTCTCTGTGTGACTTACTTAGCATAATATTCTCCAAGTCTATTTGCGTTGTTGCAAATGGCAAAATTTCATCCTTCTTATGGCTGAGTAATACTCCATTGTATATATGTACCACATCCTCTTTATACATTCCTCTGTCAATGGACATTTAGGTTGCATCCATGTCCTGGCTATTACTGTAAATATTGCTATGAACACTGTGGTGCAGGTATCTTTCTGAATTAGTGTTTTTGTTTCTTTCTCATTCCTTACTTTCTTAAAGATTTTTCACTTCATTATGCACTTACTAGTTTATAGAAAATAACATTTTTGATCATTCAATTCCATTTAACAATTACTCAACAGACATCTATTATGGACTAGCCGCTAGAGATATATGGCTGAATATGCTTGTATTCCTCATCCTTAAGCAATCACAAGGTTCTTAGTAAGAATAAAATCATTCACAACTAGTTTAAACACAATAAATATGTGTGCTATCCGTGAAGTATAAACAAAATGCCAAGGAAATGCGGGTGATTTAAATCTGCCTAAATTGGCAACCTCATGCGACGAGTTGACTCACTGGAAAAGACTCTGATGCTGGGAGGGGTTGGGGGCAGGAGGAGAACGGGACAACAGAGAATGAGATGGCTGGATGGCATCACCGACACAATGGACGTGAGTTTGAGTGAACTCCAGGAGTTGGTAATGGACAGGGAGGCCTGGCGTGCTGTGACTCATGGGGTCTCAGAGAGTCAGACACAACTGAGCAACTGAACTCAACTGAACTGAAAAGTAGTAAAGGGTTAACACAACTTTGTCACCTTAGGCAGAAACAAAATGAAGAAAGACAGAGAATCTTGACAGTCTATGGTGGGGCTGAGAACAGACAGGCAAGAGTCAGAAGATCAAGAGGCAGAAACTGCCAATGTAATTCTTCCTAAAACTGCAAAACAGAACGTTACTCTCATCTTTAAAACCCTTTAAATTATTCCTCTTTCTCTACAGATTAAGGTGCAAATTCCAGGGCATAAAATAGTTTTTCTTAACTGTTCCCTGAGCTACCCAGGTGGCTCACTGGTAAAGAATCTGCCTGTTAATGCAGGAGACAGACGTTTGATCCCTGGATCATGAAGATCCCGCTGGAGAAGGAAATCCCATGCACAGAGGAGCCTGGCAGGCTACAGTCCATGGGGTCCAAAAGAGCTGAACAAGATTTATCAACTATACGACAACAACAACAACAGTTTCTTGCTTACTCTTACAGCCTGCTCTCCTATCACTTTAGCATTTTTACCTGTTTCTAATTTCCCCAGTAAGTCTTACCTGAGCTTTAGCAAAATGCAGTTCTTTGTGACTAGAACGTACTTTAGGTCTCCAATGAACTCTGATTTCAAGAATCAGTACATGTGTGCTACTGTCCAAAAAGCCAGACACTAAATCCTCCTTCCTGTGCTATTCTATAATTCTAGTTAGTATAAACCTGTGCAAAGGCACAGAGTTGCAAAGTGGTCTACTATGCCTGGGCAAATAGTAAGAAGGTCCAGTAGTTTCCACAGTGTATAGAATATGGATGTGAAATCCTTGATCCCAGGGTCAACATCCTGTTCATTTTCATATACTCTCTCACCTTACAGCTACTGAACATGAACCAAGCAGAAAACAAAGAGTGAAAAACAAAGATCCACACAGCTCTGGCAAACTACAATTTTTCAGTTAAATCTAGACAAGTGCTCATTACTTACATCCTTTTCTCTCCTAACAAATTAATCTAGGTCATCACCTCATTTAGACCCAGTGCTCACTTCACATCCTCTTTTTGATGGAGGCCTGGTGTGCTGTGATTCACGGGGTCACAAAGAGTCAGACACAACTAAGCGACTGGACTGAACTGAAATGAAGAGCATCAAGCCCTAGTCCTGGTGGCTCAGATGGTAAAGTGTCTGCCTACAATATTGGAGACCCGGGTTTGATCCCTGGGTTGGGAAGATCCTCTGGAGAAGGAAATGGCAACCCACTCCAGTACTCTTGCCTGGAAAATCCCATGGACGGAGGAACGTGGTAGTTTACAGTCCATGGGGTTGCAAAGAGTCGGACACGACTGAGAGACTTCACTTTCACTTTCTTTTCAAGAGCATCAAGACAGCATCTTCCCATCAGTCTCCTAGAACACTCCTCTTATCATTTCCACCTGTGTATATAAATCCATATAAACAAACTCAGATCTCCCCATGCAGCCATTCTCTCACCTGCTGTGTTCTGTCTTCCTTTTACTGTGTTGTTTTCCTGTCTTCCTTTTACTGCCAAATCTTGTTTTTCCCCATTCTCCAACCCACCATTTTCCCTTCATGCATTTCCTCACACAACTAAACAATATTTATTTATTAAGCACCCAATAGGTACAAAGGACTATAAAACATCCAAAAAATAAAATACAGTCCCCAATAATTCCTTTAAGCCTTCTAAAATATGGCTTCTAAACACATCCCACTGAAGCTCTTTTCCCCACTTCACCCCTTATTTCCAGGACAGCCCGACTACTCTTTTACAATCTTCCACACAATCAAAATTACCCTCTACACCAGAGTTCAAATTATATTTTGCTCATTTCTAATCTTCATTCTCCTCCTCCCATATACACATACAACACATTTCTTCCACTGCAAACTCACAGCCACGACTAGTCTGCAGCCCCATTATCATATGTCTTTATTACTGTACAGGCGCTTCCCTGGTGGCTCAGACAGTAAAGAATCTGCCTACAATGCAGGAGACCCGGGTTCAACCCCTGGGTCTGGAAGATCCCCTGGAGAAGGGAATGGCTATCCACTCCAGTATTCTTGCCTGGAGAATTCCATGGACAGAAAAGTCTGGCAGGCTATAGGCTATGGGGTTGCGAAGAGTCAGACACAACTGAGTGACTAACACTTTTCAGTTTCACTTTATATTACTGTACAGTCTCCTGCTTCTCTTCCCTGTAATAAATCAACCATATCACTTCTAAATCAAAGCTATGTATCATCTTTATCATGTTCCTTAACTACTGAAAAACCTTAAGTGGAGTAAAACATAAGTACACAAAAAAAAATCTATGTGTTCTTTTTCTTAAACAGCTTTGAGATATAAATCACATACCAGATCATTTATAACAAGGCTGTATATTGTCAACTTGCTTATTTAACTTACATGCAGAGTGCATCATGCAAAATGCTGTGGTGGATGAATCACAAGCTGGAAGCAAGACTGCCGGGAGAAATACCAACAACCTCAGATATGTAGATGATACCATCCTAATGGCATAAAGTGAATAGGAACTAAAGAGCCTCTTGATGAATGTGAAAAAGGAAGGAGTGAAAAAGCTGGCTTAAAACTCAACATCCAAAAAACTAAGACCATGGCATCTGGTTCCATCATTTCATGGCAAACAGGAGAGGAAAACGTGGAAGCAGTGAGACTTTATTTTCTTGGGCTCCAAAATCACTGAGTATGGTGACCACAGCCATGAAATGCAAAGACTCTTGCTCCTTAGAAGAAAAGCTCTGACAAACCTAGACAGTGTATTAAAAAGCAGAGACATTACTTTGCTGACAAAGGTCCATACAGTCAAAGCTATGGGTTTTTCCTAGTAGGCATGTACAGATGTGAGAGCTGGACCATAAAAAAGGCTGCGTGCTACAGAATTGATGCTTTCAAACTATGGTGCTGGAGAAGATTCTTGAGAGTCCCTTGGACAGCAAGGTGATCAACCCTGATTATATTCATTGGAAGGACTGACGCTGAAACTGAAGTTCCAATACTCTGGCCACCTAATGAGAAGAGCCGACTCATTGGAAAAGATCCTGATGCTGGTAAAGATTAAGGGAAGGCAGAGAAAGGGGCAACAGAGGATGAGATGTGTGGATGGCATCACTGATTCAAAAGAATGAGTTTGAGCAAACTCTGGGAGATAGTGAAGGACAGGGAAGCCTGGAATGCTGCAATTCATGGGGTCACAAAAAGTCGGACATGACTGAGCAACTGAACAACAACATCATTTACCCATTCACTTCAGTTCAGTCGCTCAGTCATGTCCGACTCTTTGTGACTCCATGAATCACAGCACGCCAGGCCTCCCTGTCCATCACCAAATCCCGGAGTTCACTCAAACTCATGTCCATCGAGTCAGTGATGCCATCCAGCCATCTCATTCTCTGTCGTCCCTATCTCCTCCCACCCTCAATCCCTCCTAGCATCAGACTCTTTTCCAGTGAGTCAACTCGTCGCATGAGGTGGCCAAAGTATTGGAGTTTCAGCCTCAGCATCAGTCCTTCCAGTGAACACCCAGGATTGATCTCCTCTAGAATGGACTGGTTGGATCTCCTTGCAGTATAAGGGACTCTCAAGAGTCTTCTCCAGCACCACAGTTCAAAAGCATCAATTCTTCGGCGATCAGCTTTCTTCACAGTCCAACTCTCACATCCATACATGACCACGGGAAAAACCATAGCCTTGACTAGACGGACCTTGGTTGGCAAAGTAATGTCTCTGCTTTTTAATATGCTATCTAGGTTGGTCATAACGTTCCTTCTAAGGAGTAAGCGTCTTTTAATTTCCTGGCTGCAATCAGCATCTGCAGTATTTTTGGAGCCCAGAAAAATAAAGTCTGACACTGTTTCCACTGTTTCCCCATCTATTTCCCATGAAGTGATGGGACCAGATGCCATGATCTTCGTTTTCTGAATGTTGAGCTTCAAGCCAACCTTTTTACTCTCCTCTTTCACTTTCATCAAGAGGTTTTTTAGTTCCTCTTCACTTTCTGCCATAAGGGTGGTGTCATCTGCATATCTGAGGTTATTCATATTTACCCATTAAAACTATACAATTAAGGACTTCCCTGGTGGTCCAGTGGCTAAGACGCTGTGCTCCCAATGCAGGAGGCCGAGGTTCAATATCTGGTTAGGGAACTAGATGCCATATGCTGTATTAAGACCCGGCATAGCCTAACAAACATTTTTTTAAGTATACAATTCAAAGACATAGTCAAACTAACTTTAGAAAATCTTTATCACCTCAAAAAGAAACCCCATAACCTTTAGCTATGGGCCTAACTACCGTTTTCACCATTCTCTCACCCTTCTACCCTAGGAAACCTCTAATGTACCTTTTCCCTCTTCTGGATCTATTCTGGACTTTCGCATAAATGGAATCACACAGTGTGTGATCTTTTGTCACTGGCTTCTTTCACCCAGTATAGTGTTTTAAAAGTTCACCTATGTAGCACGTACCACATAGAAGCTATCAGTCCTATTTCCTTTGTGGTCCAGCAGTATTCTATTTACAGATGTAACATATTTTGTTAGTCCACTGGTCTGCTGACAGGTAGTTGGGTTGTTTCTACCTTTTGGTTATCCAGAATAATGTTGATATTGATATCTGTATACAAGTTTTTGTGTAAACGTGTTTTCAAGTCTCTTGGGCATATGCCTAGAAATGAAATTGCTCAATCATATGGTAACTACGTTTAATCATTTGAGGAACTGCCAGATTGTTTTTCAAAGCAGCTGGACCACTTTAACATTCCTGTTGAAACATATAAGAGAGTTCAGATTTTTCTACTTCCTCACCAACACTTATATTATCTGACACTTTTATTCCAGCATTCCTAGTTGGTATGAAATAGTATGGTTTTTATTTGCATTTCTCTAACAACTAATGTTGTCAAGCATTTCATGTGCTTGTTGTTCATTTGCATATATCCCATTTGCAGGAAGGTCTCCTCAGATCCTTTGGCCATTTTTAAATTAGGTTGTCTTTTTATTATTGGGTTCTAACAATTCTCCACTTATTCCAGCTACTTACTAGATACATAATTTTCAAATACTTCCTCTCATTATTTGACAGTCTTTTCACTCTCTTGATGGTGTCCTTTAAGCTACAAAGGTTATAATTCTGATAAAGTTCATTTACTCTTTTATTGCTCATGTTTTTGGTGTCATTATCAAAGAAACTAGTATGAAATCCATGGTCATGAAGATTTATTCCTATATTTTCCCCTAAGACTTTTATAGTCTTATGTTTAGGATTTTGTTCCATTTTGAATGAATTTTTGTATATGTAGGCGTTAAGGGTCCATCTCCATTCCTTTGTGTGTGTTACTCACATACAAAAGGCTGTTGAAAAGACTCTTCTTTTTCCCTGCATTGAATGGCTCTGGCAGCCTATCAATTCAACTGACCATAGATGTGTGGGTTTATATCTGGGTTCTCTATTGTGTTCCACTGGTCCTTGTACCAGCAAAGCACACCATCTAGATTACTACTGCTTTATAGTAAATCTTGAAATTGGGACATGTAAGTCCTACTACTTTGTTCTTTTTCAATATTGTTTTGGCTATTCCGGTCCCATGCAATTGCACATGAATTTTAAAATCAGCTTGTCTATCTCCACAAATAAATGAGCTGATATTACATTGGGGATTATACTGAATCTGTAAAGTTTTGGGGGTACTGCCATCTTAATGATGTTAAGTCTTAACATTAGTGAACACGGGGTGTTTTTCATTTAAGATATAATGGTCTATATAATTTAAAGACTTCAGCATCTGTACCAGTAGATATATAAAAATTATTATGTAATGGTTAATCAAATATTTTCTATTAATTTAAAACTCAGGAAAAGCAGAGTTTTACAAGACAAGCTGTTTACTAACCAATTCCAATCAAAGGACATACTGTGGCATTTCCAAAGAGAAAGTTTAAAAATGAGGGATAATTAGGAATTTCTACCTGATGCCTTCATCATTTACTAAAAGCCATTAGTTCCTTCAAATAAAAAAATATATATAGAAGATATTTAAATCCCTCCTCCAATTTTGAGAGGAAAGGAGAACTGAAGAAAGAAAATGACTATTACTACCAGTATATATTAATTGTGTACCGATCACTGACTCAATGGACATGGGTTTGGGTGGACTCCGGGAGTCAGTGATCGACAGGGAGGCCTGGCATGCTGAGGTTCATGGGGTCGCAAAGAGTCGGACATGACTGAGCGAGTGAATTGAATTGAAAACTGAATAGACCTAGATTTCTCTACTTAATTACAGGTAATCCCTTATAGATTGCCTGGGCAATCATCTGAGTTCCGTGTTGATAGATCACAATCAATACTGACGCTAACCCCAATGGGAAATAAGTATGTGCTTCATTCAATTTCCAAAATTAACTCTAATGGTTGAAAAGCTAAATTAGAAAAAGAGAAAGACTTTTCTTCCCAGAAATCACTATTTCTCTAGCCTTTTTCTTCAGTAAGGCAGTTTAGCTGGGGCAAGGGGGAGGGGGAATATGCCCACTTTATATCCACAAAAACATCTAGAGTTTACTAACTCTAGGGTTTCACCTGCACTGCAGAGCTGAAAAGGCAACTATTCTACTTCCACAAAGAGTCAAATCTAAAACTCTTGGCTCTTTCACTACAATTGTCTGCATGAGAGAGGTTGGCTAACATTCTGGGCCTTAATCAAGCATCACAGGCCCTTACTGAGCACACCAAGCAAAGGAAACCATTCCATACCAGTCACTAGCTGTTAATTCCACTACTTTAAAACTTAGTGCTGTTTTCTCCTCCACAATACACTGCCTTTTTAAAAAACTCCTTTCCAAATTCTACTTTCCTAGTATCTTTTCCTCCATCAGCAAACTTGAGACGTCATAATTCAAACATTAGGTAATAAGAAACTTCTTTCCACTCTTATACAGCAATCTCAAGTTTTTTGCCACATATCTAAGAATATTTTAACGGACTAGTACACAAAACTCTTAGGATACCTGTCAAATAAAAAATGAATATGCAAACTATCCTCACAAAGTATCACATATTGGAATACTGGACAATACTGCCGATGCAGGAGACATAAAAGACGTGGGTTCAATCCCTGGGTCAGGAAGGTCCCCTGGAATAGGAAATGGCAATCCACTCCAATATTCCGGCTTGGAAAACTCCAGACAAGAGAAGCCTGGTGGGCTACAGTCCATGGGGCTGCAGAATCAGGACGTGACTGAGTGACTGAGCAATGTATAAATATAATAAATACTCATAAACATAACTTCAAAACATTTCAAGATATTCTGTGTCTTAAGAGTAATTTTATCATATGCCATTATTTTAAAAACATAAAAGATATATACTAGTACATTCTAAATTATTCAATTAGTCAGAATATTCATTAAAACAAGTCATCCAATTCCTTAACCTCTCACTCTCTGAGTTGAAGGTCTTCCAGAACTTATTGGACTATATATTATAGCAGCACCCAAGCCATCACCTCACACAAAAGGGTTTTTTAAAAATTGCATTCTGGGTGAAGTACTGAGTGTGTACTAAAAAGAATCTATGGGGAGGAAAGATACTAGAACATTCAATGACACCTCAAATCACACATTTTACAGCTTAGTTATGTAAACCTTTTAATACAGGACAAAGGCATGAGAAAGAGATTTGGTTTTAGCAAATAGCTCAGAAAGAAACTCTACGTCCCCCCAAACCATACAGCTACCTCTCCTCCCTCAGAAAAAGACCTGCTAGGAATAAGTGAAGTCCTTTGTTTCACACTGAATTATGATTTTAATTACAACATCCAATCTTGAAATAAAGATTACAGTGTATGGAAAAACCATCCTGCAAACTACTTTGGGAAAACACAAGAGGGGCAGTCAGAGCTGAGGGAAATCAACTAAGTCCTTTTCCTCACTTCATTCCATTAAAATTTCTACAAGCACACCCAAGGGTGGAGAAAATACTTGTATTGAGGAAAGGAAAGTGTTTTGAAAATTACAAAACATTTCAGAGAACTATGAGTCTTATGGCATCCCTGTAAGTATCATTATTCTTCCCAAGGAGTCTCACTGCTTTAATAACTGCTCAACCACAACTGTGAGAACTCCCCAGAAAGCACACTGCATAATGCCATCCCAAAGAACGCACAAACACACAGAGGACTCAGTCAGCTACTGCCCTGACATCTGAAAGTTCCGGTTCAGTTCAGTTCAGTCGCTCAGTCCTGTCCGACTCTTGAATCACAGCACGCCAGGCCTCCTTGTCTATCACCAACTCCTGGAGTTCCGGTTAGCTGCCACTAATTCCAGCGAAGCATTTACTATCCCTCCAGGTATCTCAGTCCACCTGATCCAGGCCCCTGTGCACCTCAGCACCTGATCCGCACCAGCTGGTATGAACTCATCCCCCAGGAAGGTACCAGCTCAGAAGAAGCAAGTGACCTCAGCACGAACAAACAAGTCAGCCCACCCTCCATACCGGCAAGTCCACGCTGACATCAGTCCCATCCAGAAGGGACACCCGGCAGGTGATCACAGCCCGCGCGTCCCCGGCCGCAGGGATGTGCGTGGCTGCGCGCTGGGCCTCACGGAGCCGGTCCTTCTCGGCCTGTTTGCGCATCGAGCGGCGCCCGAGCGTCCTACGGAAGAAGCTCAGCATCTTGTCACTGTGGAACCAAGAGAAAAAGGGGTCAGTGGTCTCCCGCAATCTGCTCTCAGACAAATGGCGTAGTTTAGTAAAGTTCTGTGGACATCAGAGATATGTTATTTAAAAAAACACCTGGTCAAGTAAATTTGAAAAAAATTAAAACTGGCTACTTTAAAGACCTTAACCTAAAATAGAGCTCACAGCATTGAGCTCACAGCAATTTTAAGCTTTCTGGACTATGTTGTAAGGAGCTAATCTGCCAAGAGAGGGGTAAACATTCATTAAGTTCATCAGGTCTTTTGGGTCAATAAATTATGTATACAACAGTCATATACCTCTACAAACACTAGGATACAATGCCATACACTATGGTGCCCTTTGATGATAACAACCATCCTAAGAAGTTTCATTCCTTCTCTGACCATTTATAGTACTAACAAAAATAATCACCTATTTTAGCTAAAATACAAATATAATTCAAATGAAAGTTTTTATCACATATTCTACTATTACTTACAGACTTTAAGCTGCTACATAATATAAACAATTCTATACAATGTCAAATTAATGCTACTTCTTTCCTTATCTCCATTAACATTAAAGTTAATCAAAATGATTAAGAGATTAAATACAGCACATATAAAATGAAAACATCATAAAAACTACCTTGCTAACCTAAAGTTTAATTTCCAAAACTAAGAAGAGTTTGAGAAAAATAAGTATGTAACTAAGCCAAGAAATAAATTATTAATTACAGAGAAAACAAGTTGTGCAGAGAGGGAAATAATCACAGTGTACTTTATGACTCAGCCAATAATTAAGTCATAATATATTAACATTAATACTGAACCGTAAGTATAAATTAACGATAACTCAGAGGAGGTGGCTAATACAGGTAAGGGTGAACAGAGAGTTAATTCCTCATCTTGCCTTGTAGGAATTCAATAGGTAGTTCATGAAATGACGTGAAACTAAAAATCAAGAAGCAGCAACGAGCTTATTATTTTAAATATGAAAGTGATTGCCTTGAGGAGGAAGAAAAATTCAGGAGAATGCTCTTTTTTTGAAGAAGACTTCATATCAGATGACTCTTACCACTAGATAAACTTGATAAAAATAAAAGCTAATTTAAAAATAAACAATTCTATTACATGAAAGCATAAGTATCTATAAAGATCACTATACACACATTACAAGTAAGGATGTAAGTGAAAGTCGTTCAGTCATGTCCGACTCTGCCACCCCATGAAATTCTACAGGCCAGAATGCTGGAGTGGGTAGCCATTCCCTTCCCCAGAGGATCTTTCCAACCCAGGGATCGAACCCAGGTCTCCTGCACTGCAGGTGGATTCTTTACCAGCTGAGCCACCTTCCGGCATAATTAGGTAAACTGGAAAAGCCACCATACTTGTCATTTGTACATTCATCTGTTTATACCTTAAAGAAATAGCTAAAATTTTGGATAGTGTTTCAGTTTACAAAGCACTCACACATAACATCTGGGCCCAGTCTCCTCTGCAGGCTTCTATTCCCGTGGACAATGCTCCCTTTGGACCTTGCTGGCCAGTCTCATTTCAGCTGCCTACAAAAGGCTGTACTTGTCACCCTAAGGCTTCTAACCCCCTTATGTCAAAGGATCCCTACTTGTCCCTTTTAACTTAACTCTACCTGTATCTCCCCTGAGCAACATTCTCTGACATCTAAAGAGTTAGTCATTCCCATAACACTTTCACTGAACCACAAAAATATTTTTGTCTCACTAATCAAGATTTTAATTATTCATTTACATGCCTGTCTCCTTTACTGTAAACTCCTGAAGGATACAATTCCTACTTTGAATAGTTAGCCACTTAGCACATTTCATCATTAAATGCAACAAATGTTTACTCTGGAGATTGGAGTAAACAATCTCCATTGGTACTCAGAAAAACTCCCTAAAAATATTGTCTTATTCTGATAAGCAAACTAAAGTCACGGAAGTTAAACCGCTGACCAAGTCCATTATTTGGTAAATAGTGAAGACAGAGGTTCAAACTCTGATTTTCTGACTCCAAATCTTGGTCTTTCATGCAAAACTCACATTATAGAAATAAGAAAGAAATTATCAAAAACCACAACTAAAAAGATGCTGAGTAAAAGTACAGTCATAAAACATATATGATGAATTTGTTTTTTAAAACTTAATTTGGCATATTCAAGAAATAAACAGCAAGCAGATAAAAAAAAGAGAGATACAAAGGAAACTACAGATTCAGAGATAATCATGTGGATTTTAGATTCTTCTTAAGTTATCAGATGTTATCAATGAGGGAAGCTAGGTGAAAGATACATGGGAACTCTGTACTATTGTAACTTTGACACAAGTCTAAAATTATCTCAAACTAAAATATTTTGTCAATCATACATTTACTATTATATATATAAAACTTATCAGAAGTCTTGCAAAACCAGCTGATGTTTTAAACTAAATGCATTTGTAAACATGATAAAAATAAAAGCTGAAATATTAAATTAAATAGCATTTAAAAAATAATTCAGTAGCTATAAATTGAGAATTACAACCTCATTTTACAAGTATGAATGCTCCTATGTAATTAGATAAATTTGCAAAACCATGACAGTTGTCATCTGAACTTTCTAAGGACACAAATTATACACATACACATCTGAACACCAACTGGATTGTTTATGATAATCAAGGAACTACTGCCAATTTTCTTTTGGATAAAATAGTGGCATTAAAAATACATTTTTTAAGAATAATCTTAATCTTTTAAAAATACATACTGAAACATTTATAGAAGAAATGATATGACTTCTAGGACTCACATCAAAATAATACAAGGAAGGGAGTTAAGTGGGAAGAGATGAGACAAACTGACCAGATTACTGGCCATCAACTGTTGAAGCTGATGGGTACATGGAAACTAATAATATTCTTCTGACTACTTCTGTATATGCTGAATTTTTCCATAATAAAAAAGCTTTTTTAAGGGAAAAAATGCTCAAAATGCACTACAACTTTGTGGTTCCTAGGAAGGACATGAATTATACAAGTTTTCTTTTACCTACATCTTAAAAATAAGATTCATTATACAAGTAGAGTTAACTTGCTAAGGAAAAATACAACTTCTTTCTCATTTAATATCTATGTATTTTGAACTATGAAACTCAATGCCACAAACAAGTTTTTTTTTTATAAAAAAATATGAAAACAAATTTCAGATGAGCTAAAGAAGTAAAAGAGTACTAGGAAAAAACAAACATTAGGGTGATGGGCTGTTAAACTGTTTTCTGCAAAAAAATTTTTTGAAGGATTAACATTTTAATAAATAAATTTAATAAATAAATAAATAACAGTTTAATAAAAAACTATGGCACAGTTAACATAAACAACCCAGAAGAGGAAAAATGGACACGATATGAAGAAACAAGCTCTAAAAGAAGACATGCAATAAAGAAATACTCATTACAAAGATGTTCAACCTCAGTAGTAACCAAGGAAATCCAAATTAAAAAAATAAGATACTGTCTGTCATTTAAAAGACTCTAGATATCCAGTATTGAAAAGGATATGTGAAAAACAATGACGTTCACACACACCCTTTCACACAGCAATTCTATTTCTGGTAGGATATCCTAAAAAGAAATGTCCCATATGCGCTCCAAGCCATAGAATCAAGAATTTTCAGGGCATAATTAAGAAATGAGGCTATCTCTAGAAAGGGTCGTGTGGAGGTACTTAACTTTTCTATAAGAATATATGAATATGTTAGGAGTTTATTTTTTTAATTTATTGTATTTAAAAGCTTTGGCACATTCACTCCCCCCCACCCCGCCCCCACTCCCAGCACCCTTCACCAAGCCACAGCACTGGATTTAAGCAACCACCAATCAGATTCCTGTTAACAATCTTTAACTGCCTTGCTCCCGGCTCCAGCTCCTCCCCCGCCCCGACCCTTTCGGCGCCCACTCCCCTCAGCTCGCTCCGCTCTAGTAACTCTTCCACTCAGCCCAAGCGTCTTTCAACTGGGGTCCTTTTTTCCGCCTTAGCTGCTCCAGCTTTCTGGAATGCCCGTTCCCCTTCAACTCCCCCCGCTTCCCACTTCACATGGCCATCTTCAGACTTCTGGCTGAAGTGTCTTTTCCTCAGAAAATCATTCCCTGGTTTCTAAATCAGCGTCTCCTTTTAGTACCCCTAGTGTGCTCTTTGCAACCCTTAAGATACCAACTTGTATTTTAGTGGGTATTTCCCCCACCAAGACCCAAGGGCAGAGACCTAGTCTGACTCGTTCCCCACGGTGATCCAGCGGGCACTGCAATATGCGTATCAGGCGCTCAATAAGGAGCTTGTCTGAAATGACACAATGGAATTTTTGGATGGTAGGTGTATATATACATTTATATATACACATATTTTTAAAAATAGTATTGAATCTATTACGCCTGATTTTTCAGCTATGAACTAGGAAGAGTTTAAGTGGGAAACTGCAAACCGAAGTCATCCATTTACCACTTAAATTTTTTTTTATACATACCTAAAATTCAAAAGTTTCTCGTGACATGTATACACTCTCCTGTGACTGGTGGACGCAACCTTTGATAAACAATTGCTACCCCCCACCCCAAGGAAATATTACTTGCAACAAGTTAAGAACACCCTGCTGCTGCTGCTGCTTATAAGTCACTTCAGTCGTGTCCGATTCTGTGCGACCCCATAGACGTCAGCCCACCAGGCTCCCCCGCCCCTGGGATTCTCCAAGCAAGAACACTGGAGTGGGTTGCCATTTCTGGGTCTTTCTAAAACCCTGTCTCCAGTACTTGCTTTCTGACAAAGGTATAAGCCAACCTACAGCGAACACCATCAGGATATTAACAGCCTTCATCCTAGTCATCCCAACACAGAAAGTATCTGCAAGGGAGTAACTCAACAGTTAATCACACATATGGTTTCCCAGTGAACTTTACCTAAAAAAGAAAACCTGCAAACTAGCTTATGTACAAACAATCCACTGTGTGTCAGATTCTGCAACCTGTTACAGGACAGAAATGGAATGAAAGGAAACTTTTCCCTAACTCTGAAAAACACACTTGATATTAAAACGTAGCCAAAAGGTATAAAAGACTCGGCTATTGCTGGTCAGACAGCAGAACCATAAAGGCTGGTACTACTGAAGCCGACCCCAGGAGCCATGCATTGGGCCCGGCCGCGGGGCGCAAGGGAAAGAGGGTTCCGGAGCCCCCACACCCCTACCCCCACCCCGGACACCTGCCGGTCTGCCTCCAGTGCGCGTCAGCCCAGCGCGCTCGCTACCAGTCCTCGGTACGTCCCGGAGCGGCCACGTCCGCCCGCAGGTGGACGCCCGTCCGGCCTCCCTCCCCCGCGCCGGCCCCTCGGCCGCCGCCCGCCCGCCCCTCGCGGGACATGTTCGGCTGCCGACCTCGAAGCGCCGGGCGGCCTGAGGGTCCCGGCCGAGGCCGCAGCCCCGGTGCAGGAGAAGAGGGCGTGAGGAGCCAGGCGGGTGGCGCGCTTACCTGGCGGCGACCACGCGAGGCCACTAGAGGGGAGAGGGCCGCGCGAGGCGGCAAAGGGGCGGCTCCAGGGAAACGCTGAGAAATGGCGGCCTGAGGCGCGCCCACCGCACTAATCCCGGCGGACCCTGGCAGCAACCGCCCCACCCTTAAAGTCCCTAAGCTCCGCCCTAGAGGCGGGGCACGCCACTCTTAAATGGGCAATGACACCGCCCCGGAAATGGCGGGGCGGGGCGATGCTCGGGTTAAAGCGGCGATGCCGACCTGGCTCGAGAGCTGACCGCAGGTTTAAAGGGGCTCTGCGAAAGCCGGGTCCCCTGAGGGTACGCGCCCGCGGCACCCCCACGTTAGTCCTGTCACAGAGGCGGCTTACCCTGCAGACGGAGTCCGGCGTCAGGTACCGCTAGGACATGCTGTCAGCCCTTCAACAAATTAATTCACTCAGCAAATATTTACTTGCCGGGCTGTATTCTGGAGACAAGAACAGCAAGGCAGCGGCGGGAAATAGGAAATTTCTGCTGAAAAAGGGAACGTTGCATCCTTTCAGTGTACGGAGAATTCAGGGAAGTGCCTGCGATGGGCTAGGGTGTATTCTGGACAGTGGCGATACCACGGATAAACGGGGCAAAAAGAGCCCTCTTAGGCCTTCAGAGCTGGCAGGAAAGAGGGAAAGTGAATGTCACCTGATAGTAAAATTCAGCACTATTCGTGGTTCTCCTTGGGCACTAGGGTTGCGTGCGTGCGTGCTTGCTAAGTTGCTTCGGTCGCGTCGGACTCTTTGCGACCCCAAGGACTGTATCCCGCCAGGCTCCTCAGTCCATGGGATTTTCCAGGCAAGAATACTGGAATGGGTTGCTATTTCCTGCTCCCTGGGGTCTTCCAGACCCAGGGATTGAATCTGCGTCTCTTGCATGGGCAGGCGAATTCTTTAGCACTGAGCCACCGCGGAAGCCCCAGGTACTAGAGTTCAGTTTAGTTCATTTCAGTTCAGTCGCTCAGTCGTAACCCACCCCATGAATCACAGCACACCAGGCCTCCCTGTCCATCATCAGCTCCCGGAGTTCACTCAAACTCATGTCTATCGAGTCGGTGTGCCATCCAGCCATCTCATTCTCTGTCGTCCCCTTCTCCTCCCGCCCCGAATCCTTCCCAGCATCAGAGTCTTTTTCCAGTGAGTCAACTCTTCGCATGAGGTGGCCAAAGTATTGAAGTTTCAGCTTTAGCATCAGTCCTTCCAATGAACACCCAGGATCGATCCCCTTTAGAATGGACTGGTTGGATCTCTTTGCAGTCCAAGGGACTCGCAAGAGTCTTCTCCATCACATCTGAGTTAGGCATTGCTAAATGACACAGAGAAAACTAGAAGCCAGGATAGAGGGAGGGCTGGTGATCTTACACAGACTGGTAGGGAAAGAGGAAAGTCTTGGAGTGAGAGCCTAAAGGAGGTGAAGGCGCGCCCCTGCATGGCCTGCTCTTTAAGCAGGGTGGCTAGGGGTAGAGGCAGAGGGAAGAGCCCTGGGACAGAGGCAAGTCAGAGAGGACAGAACTTAGCTGAAGGGGCCCCCAGACCTTGGGCAGAGCGCTGAGGGGTTCAGTGGAGGATCTGCTGGCTGGAAGAAGGGCCCTTCCTAGGATTTGGCACTGCCAGTTTGACCCTGCATCACCCCAAGTCTGAAGAACTGGGCTTGGTAAGCACAGCTGGGTTCTGCCCTCTGAGCTGCGGGCTGGGGCAACTCAACAGGAACTGGAGTTGCCCAGAGGGCTTCACTCATCTCCGTGGCATCTCAGCTGGGGTAGCTCTTAGGAGCAACTGGGTTGTCTTGGGATCTCCAGCAGGGTACTTGAAATGACTCAAGCCCCTCAGAGTGAAAACTGAAGCTCCAAGGCCTACTAAGGGCAAGGCCCAGAATCACACAAAGTCACTTCTGTTCTGTTGTTGGGTGAAGCATGTCAGAAGGCAAGGTCAGTTTCAGGGATAGGAACAAGATTCCACCTCTATTTTTTTTTTCTAATGTTATTAAATTTGTTATTGTTGTTGTTTAGTTGCTCTGTCGTGCGAGACTCTTTGCAACCAAATGAACTGCAGCACACCAGGTTTCCCTTTCCTTCACTATCTCCCAGAGTTTGCTAGAACTCATGTCCATCCAGTTGGAGGTGCCATCCAACCATCTCATCCTCTGTTGACCCCTTCTCCTCTTGCCCTCGGTCTTTCCCAGCAACAGGGGCTTTTCCAATGAGTCAGCTCTTCACATCAGATGGCCAAAGTATTGGAGCTTCAGCTTCAGCATCAGTCCTTCCAATGAATATTCAAGGTTGATTTTCTTTAGGATTAACTGGTTTGATCTTGCTGTCCAAGGGACTCTTAAGAGTCTTCTCCAACACCACAATTTGAAAGCATCAGTTCTCGGTGCTCAGCCTTCTTGATGGTCCAACTCTCACATCTGTACGTACTACTGGAAAAACCATAACTTTGACTACATGAACCTTTGTTGGCAATGTGACGTCTCTGCTTTTTAGTATGCTGTCTAGGTTTATCCGGAGAAGGCAATGGCAAGCCACTCCAGTACTATTGCCTAGAAAATCCCATGGATGGAGGAGCCTGGTAGGCTGCAGTCCGTGGGGTCGCTAAGGGTAGCACACGACTGAGCGACTTCACTTTCACTTTTCACTTTCCACTTTCACACATTGGAGAAGGAAATGGCAACCCACTCCAGTGTTCTTGCCTGGAGAATCCCAGGGACGGGGAAGCCTGGTGGGCTTCCGTCTATGGGGTCACACAGAGTCGGACATGACTGAAGTGACTTAGCAGCAGCAGCAGCAGCTAGGTTTATCATATCTTTTCTTCAAGGAGCAAGCATCTTTGAATTTCATGGCTGCAGTCACTGTCCACAGTGATTTTGGAGCCCAAGAAAATAAAGTCTGTCACTGTTTCCATTTACAGTATTAAAGTAGAGAAGCTTTCTTTCTCTACTTTTAAAAAATAGCTTCATCAGTAAGTCATCTTTGAATTTTAGCTCAATAAAAAAGCAATGATGCAGCCATTAAAAAGAATGAAATAATGCCATGGATGGACCTAGACATTATCATACTAAGTGAAGCAAGTCAAAAAGACAAATACCATATGATATCACTTTTATTTGAAATCTAAAATATGATACAAATGAACTTATCTACAAAACAGAAACTCACAGACACAGAGAACAAACTTGTGACTGCCTAGAAGGAGAGGGTAGGAGAGGGATGGATGGGAAGTTTGGTATTAGCAGGGGCAAACTATAATATACAGAATGGATAAACAACAAGGTCCTACTGCTTAGCACAGGGAACTATATTTAACATCCTGTGATAAACCATAATGGAAAAGAATATGAAAGAGGAAGGTATATATAACTGAGTCACTACCCTGTACAGCAGAAATCAACACAACATTGTAAATCAACTATATTTCAAAAAAAAAAAATGACGACAATGCTGCGTCATGCGGGGAGGGAAGTGGTTCATGTATAGATGAAATCAGAAAGGGCCAGGGCATGAAGCTGGGTGACATAATCATTAAAATATTCTGTCATTTTATGTACAGGTTTACATTTTTTTCCATAGTAAAAAGTTTTTATAAAAAACTATCTGGGCCATGTACCCCATGGAAAGCCTTCCTGAGACCCAGGAATTAGATTACACTGTTTGAAAACTGTTTGGTCTTGAGTGCCATCCACCCAGTCTATCAGGGCTGCCTCTACCCAAGCATTAGCAGTGTTTATACATGTGAAAGCTGTATTGTACTTTTTCTGTTTACTGTTTATGTTGTGTCAATATTTATAAACCTGCTTCATTGTCCTAAATTGTTGCCTAGCACACTAGAGAAAGGGTCCTCTTCTCCCCTTTCGATTTATCCTTTTTACTGTCTCCTGTCAAAGGTGGTGGGCTTCCCAGGTGGTGCTAGTGGTAAAGAACTTACCTGTCAATGCAGGAGACATAAGAGACTCAGGTTTGATCCCTGGGTGGGGAAGATCCTCTGGAGGAGGGCATGGCAACCCACTCCAGTATTCTTGCCTGGAGAATACCATGGACAGAGGAGCCTGGTGGGCTACAGTCCATGGGACTGCAAAGAATCAGACATGACTGAAGCAATTTAGCATACAGCATGCACATCAAGGGTGGTGTTGGGGTGAGAGAAATAGGCTGAGAAAGATTGTTATATGTTAAAAGAAATATGAAATCTTGGTGGATGAAACCTAAAGACCTAAGTCATAGGAGGTTGTGCTCTGGTCATGAAAGATTATTCCCTGTAACAATTCATCCCCTCACCCAATCCTCCCTTCAATCATAGATACCCTCTGCAACATTCCTATGTTGTGGTGAATTAGCCTCTAACTCGGAGAAGGCAATGGCAACCCACTCCAGTACTCTTGCCTGGAAAATCCCATGGGCAGAGGAGCCTGGTAGGCTGCTGTCCATGGGGTCGCAGAGTCGGACATGACTGAAGCGACTTAGCAGCAGCAGCCCGCTAACAGCTTCCTACCTGAGACAGAGAATGTGGTCTCCTTAAACACAGCTGAATTAAGTAAAAATACACTTGGCTGTAAGTAATAGAGAACACAATTAACTGTAGCTTAAAAAAATAAGGAGTTTGTTTTTTTTTAACCTAAGTAATCTAAAGGTAGTTGGCTGCCTATAGTGGTTCAGGTCAACAGTCCTATAGAATCCTGAAGTCTTGCTTCTTCTGTTCTGCCATCCTTAGTATGTTGATTCTGGTTTTTATGCTTCTAGCCTACTGACCACAGGAGGGCTGCAGTGTTTCCAGCTCTTCCTGAGTTTCAGAAATGAAAGGGAATGGGGAAAATATCTCCTCTTCCTGTAGCCTTTTTTTGGGGGGGTGGGGCGTTGCACCATATGGTTTGCAGGATCTTAAGTTTCCTGAACTCTCAGGTCCAAAGGAGTAAAAGTGTTGAGTCTTAACCACTGGACCACCAGGGAATTCCTAGTGAAGCTGTGTCTTTAATTCAGGGAAGGACGTCCCACCACACCCTGTCTCGTGGAATGGGATTAACTGCCTGAAACAGCAAGAGAAAAGGATACCATCACTGGTTTGGACGAATTAAAATTCACACTTGAGGTTTAGGGGAGAACCTGCTGTCTGATCAGCTTCTTAAAACAGTCCAAGATCTATTAGCAGGAAAGACAGGGTGTTATTAGGAAAAATGACCGTGGGCAAGGTGTTGAAAGTGCCGACTAGAATAACCCACTTTTGGTGGAATGGTCCTGGCCATGGAAAGATTTTTCCTCTAGTGAATGAATATCCTTACCCTAGATTTCCACCTGTATTTTAGGTCCTGGTTTTCCCTCTGGAGTCACAGAAAGGAGTGGATCCAGGTTTTGGTAGTTCTGAAAACCATACAGTTGGCGGGGTAGGGGTGGGGGTGGGGGAGGCTTAAGTGAAATAAGACAAATTTAAAGATTTAAAATGAGAATTAGGGTCTTGGAAGGGGCCCATACTAGTCAGGAGCCCTAAAGCTTAAACTTGATGATCTTCATGGTAAATCCACCTTTGCCCACAAGAAGATAGTTGCTCTTTCACATCACAGCCCTTTAAATAATGAGGACATTGGTCCCAAGTCTACAAAACCCTCTCCTTTTGTCCTGATTTCCAAGCTCCTTACTTTCTCAGTCAACTTGGCTGAACTGGTTCACACTGGTGGGGCCATTCATGCTGAGGCATCCTGAGCAGAAAGAATTCCAGAATGAGAGTCAGTCTTACTGGAGGCCGAAGGGGGCCCGGCCTTCCAAAAGCCTCCACTGTGAAAAGACCCTTGGTGATTAGTAAAACAATGCAGAAGTCAGTGTGTGACTTCCAATAAATGGCACTGTCCTGTCTGCCTTGACGTCTTGTTCACTCTGGAGGCCAGTAGCCACCATATCGTGAAGATACTCAAGAAGCCGCAGGTAGCCACCTGGATGGAGAGGAACTGAGGCCCCCCCTCCAATAGCCAGCACCCACTTAGTCTAGCACAGGATGCTCCAGCCCCCCAAGCATTCCAGTGACAAGGCCCCACCAATATGTATCTGTGATTGAGTCAGAACCACCTACCTCCTGTTCCACAGAAACTATGAGCAATAATAAATATCTGTTGCTATTTTAAGTCATGAAAAAAATGAAGGAAGGCAAGAGAGGAAGGAGGAAAGAAAGAAAAGACCCTTTTGTTGTTCATTGCTCAGTTGTGTCCAACTCTTTGGTACCGCATGAACTGCAGCACGCCAGGCTTCCCTGTCCTTCACTATCTCCCAGAGCTTGCCCAAATTCATGTCCATTGAGTCAGTGATACCATACGACCATCTCATCCTCTGTCATCCTCTTCTCCCCCTGCCTTCAATTTTTCTGAGCATCAAAGTCTTTTCCAGTGAGTCAGATCTTCACATCAGGTGGCCAAATTATTGGAACTTCAGCTTCAACATTAGTCCTTCCAATGAATATTCAGGGTTGATTTCTTTAGGATTGACTGGACAGTGGAAATCAGGAAGAATTTGTTTTCCAGACACTAGATCAGAGGAACACTAACTAGTCAAAAATGCACATAAGTAAAAAAAACAGAACACAAAAACTCATCAGAAAATACCACTAAGAGTTTCATTAGCATACAGCAGAGTCTAGACTTCAATTCAGAAGCTAAAAGATCCAAAATAAGTCTGTAAAATGAGGATGATACCATCTTCCTAACAGGGCAGTTATGAGACTGCATAAAATAACTTATCTGAAAATGTTTTCAGAAGCACACAACACTACATACAATGTAAATGTTACTGTCCAAGGAACAAAGGTACTTATGCACAGTCAGTGGCAGAGGTGGGGTCAGGAGTGTAGCAGGGTCTGTAGCCTGGACCTGGTTTCATGTACTTGCATGGCTTCCTTTATTCAGCTAAGTCTTTCCTGAGCCAGAATCTCATGTCTGCAAGTTCACCCTTCCTCTCTCTGCAAGTATTCCTGGCAGGAGTAAGACCTTAAACTAATTCATACTAAAGTATTAGCCACACAGGCTAAATGAAGGACACCTTAAAAGAATGGGGAGAGTTGGGGTAGAGCTGTGCAGAGATGGGACATGCAAAAACTGAAGTCAAATCACTTCTTCCTCCAAAGCACAAAGTCAGGTTTTTCCACACTTTTGGAGAGTCAGGGCGATAAACTTGAGCATTCATATTTCATGAATCCATAGTTCATGCATCATTTTGTTCAGAATTATCTGGAACAGAGCACTGCTGATCTGGTGGTAGACACGCCTTGTTTATTCTGCTAGGGAAAAAAATTCAGGAAACCCTGAATGGCTCCAGGCAAGTTCATAATATTGAGTAACAGAGAGGCGGAAGTGAAAACATTTTCCCATCAGATTTGCCTAGTGGTGAAACCAGGACTGGACTGAGAGAAAAGGGGTGGAGCCAAGGCACAGAGCTTCTAGAAGTTACTGTGCACATGAGTCACCTGGAGATTTTGTCACAAGGTTTATGTCTGGGGTGGGACCTGAGAGTCTGCATTACCCACAAGTTGGCGGTTGATGACACTAGCCACTCACAGGCTACACACTGAATAAGGAAGCCCTTAGATGACTGCCCCATACCTGTGACTACTGTGTGACAGGATCCACGAAGGTATTAGGAGACCACACAGTAGGAAGAGCAGCACTGACCATGCTGCCCTGAATTCACAACGACAGCACCTGTCTTTCCTGGTGTCAGTTATCTATAAAATGAGGTAATTAGGACAGATGCTTCCTGAGGTCTCTTTCAGATATTAGAATCAGCGATGCTATACCTGTTTCAATACGTAAGAGGATTTCATTTAATTTTACGTAAACCAAACCTCAAAATTCCTTTGAAGGGAGAATTGAGAAAAACAAATTATCGTATATTAACACATATTTAGAATCTAGAAAGACAGTACAGATGTCTTTCCTCACCTGTAAAATGGCTATTCTCAAATATAACTTTGAGGATCAAATACAAAGGTCGAAGATGTGCCTTTTAGGGGCACTGAACCTCATTCTTAGCACTGTTAATGCCAGAGAAAGCAGTGGGAGGGTGGTGGGAAGTGAAGCTGGCTGTTTAGGCAGTAACCACTTCATAGGCTTCTAGGTTTTCTCAGTGATAGCAAATCTTTATTCTCAAAGGATGGATTTCGTTCCTGGCAACAGACGAGAGTCTACCAGAACACAGTCGGGTGAATATGTTGAAAAACAAGGAGTCTGAAAGTAATGGGTTAAATAGAGTCCATGAAACTGGTAAGAACCATGGAAAATCCTCTCATTCAGAACAGCAACCACCAAACAATAAAACATGGTCAGAATTAACTTTTTAAAAACTCTGGATATTAACTAAAGCTTTGCAACAATCCACAGGTGTTTATTCAAGAAAAAGAGCTAAATTTTGGTAAGAGCAGTGAGTTTTATGGCATTTTGACTGGCCCGAGTCTCATCTTCTCTCCCCAGTTCCTTTGCAGCCTTAAAACCAGCAGTTAAAGGGCCACTGGAGGGAGCAGAACAGAGGAATCCTGTCCTCAGAGAACTGTTAGTTGACTTAACTCACAGCTCAAAATGAAAACCTGGGAATAAGATGTCCAGTTAAATAAATGTTAGTTGCTCAATTTTGTCCGACTCTTTGCGACCCCATGGACTCTAGCCTGCCAGGCTCCTGTCTGTGGGATTTCCCAGGCAAGAATACTGGAGTGGGATGCCATTTACGTAAGGTGTCCAGAGGGGGCTTTGAAAAGTTCTGACAGATTTTTGTGAATCTTGAAGCCTACTTATGTGCACAGTGCTATGTGCAGGACCAGCTCTGAGAACATGTTAATGTTTGAACCTAGTTATAATCCCTTAGTCTTTGTTGCAAAAAACAGACCCCAAGTATATCATCTTTTTTCTGTTCCAATTCCATTTCAGTTGCTCATTCGTGTCCGCCTCTTTGCGACCCCGTGAACCACAGCACACCAGGCCTCCCTGTCTGTCACCAACTGCTGAAGTCTACCCAACCCATGTCCATTGAGTTGGTGATGCCATCCAACCATCTCATCCTCTGTCGTCCCCTCCTCCTCCTGCCCTCAATCTTTCCCAGCATCAGGGTCTTTTCAAATGAGTCAGCTCTTTGCATCAGGTGGCCAAAGTATTGGAGTTTCAGCTTCAACATCAGCCCTTCCAATGAACAACCACTGAGTAGGTTATTTGGATGCTAGTTAAGAAAGCTTCCATCACAGATAGAATATTAGTAGGAATTAAAGCAACCTTTTTGCAAGTATATGCCAATTCAGAAGTCATAAAAGAGCAGATTCATACATTTGGTTATAAAAGTATTAAAAATATCATGTCCTCCCCCAGACCCAAATAAGAATAAAGTCAAAGAACACTATAAGAAAAAACATTTTGCAACATATATGACTGTCAGATGACTAATTAATTTCCAACATCTCATATAAATAAACATTAAACAACCTGATATAAAAGTGAGCAAAGGATATCAATAAAGAATTTGGAGAACAAGAAATAAAAGAGATCAATAAAGATACAAAAATCTATTCAACCTCTTTATGAGTGAACTGTAGGTCAAAATAAGATAGCAATTCATGTATGAGGTGAACAAATAAATTGTTTGATATCAGTCTTAACTAGAATGTGGGGAAACGGACATTCTCCTAAGTTTGGTGGAAGCATAAGCTAATAAAATCTTCTCTGAGAGCAATTACTAACATTTAAAAATGCAGGTGCCCAATGGCTTAACAATCCTATTGCTAGAAACTTACCTTATGCATAGACTGAAAATTTTTAATGAAAATACTTGCCTGAAGATGTTCACTGCAGCACTGTTTATACAGTATAAACCGGAAACAAATCAAGAAATTAAATTATAGCATATCCACCTGTATGATGGAGGTTAAGGTAGTGATAAAGAATGAAGTAGACCTGAGTGTGTTGATATGGAAATGTTTTAAAGATGAAAAAGCAAGCTGCAGAAGATATTGTACAATTCCTTTGGCCTTAACAAAATGTACGCCACCGCCACCGCCGCCAAGTCGCCTTAGTCATGTCCGACTCTGTGAGACCCCATAGACGGCAGCCGACCAGGCTCTGCCGTCCCTGGGATTCTCCAGGCAAGAACACTGGAGTGGGTTGCCATTTCCTTCTCCATAACAAAATGTACATGTACACAAGTATTTGTGTGTACATGTAACAAAATGTACATGTACACACAAATACTTGTGCAATATTTTCCACTAGAAGACAAGAAATTAACAGAATTTGCCATTGATTTGAGAGGGACTATTCTTAGGGGCAGGCTTCCCCAGTGGCTCAGTGGTAAAGAATCCACCTGCAATGCAGGAGACTCGGGTTGGGAAGATCCCCTGGCAAAGGTATGGGACAGAGGCTTTCATAACTCCTCATGGGTCTTCATTATACTATTTAAAGCTTTAGTATTATGCATGTAAGAAAAGAGGCATGGCATTTACTTTTGCCCAGGTGGCTCAGATAGTAAAGAATCTGCCTGCAATGTGGAAAACCTGGATTCAATCCCTGGATCAGGAAGATTCCCTGGTGAAAGGAATGACTACCCCCAATCCAGTATTCTTGCCTGGAGAATCCCGTGGACAGAGGAGCCTGGTGGGCTACAGTCCATGGGGTCACAAAGAGTCAGACACGACTGAACGACTAACACTTTCACTTTATTTCTAGATATAAAATTAAATGTTAATTTTCTCCAAGAAATTTTTTTATAGATGAGAAATGGCATACCTAAATGTACTTAGGCAAGTGGACCTCAGACACAAAAAGTCATTTACCGTGACTGGCGTGCTGTAGTTCATGGGGTCGCAAAGAGTCGGACACGACTAAGCGACTGAACTGAACTGAACTGAACCGTGACTGAAGGAAATGGCAACCCACTCCAGTACTCATGCCTGGAAAATCCCATGGACGGAGAAGCCTGGGAGGCTGCAGTCCATGGGGTTGCAGAGTCGGACACGACTGAGCGACTTCACTTTCACTTTGACTGACAAAGTCTTATGGTAGGAATACCAGAGCAGAGAGGCTAGTGCTGGGAGAAGAGAGGAATCCAGCAGTGGCCAGTGAAGAAGGAGTGTCTCATCAGACATGCTTTAATCTTCTAAACCCCTTTTAGTTCCTGACTCATCCACTCACCTGCAAACACAACCACGACATCAGTAATTCTAGAAATAAATTTTGCACTTAGCATTCTCCTAGTCTGTGACCACCCAATAATGAAAAGAACCATTGTTTGAAAAGCCCAACAATGAAAACTCCCATAAAATAATCTTTAAAACTCTTATACTTAAATTACTAAAGCACATCTTTATTTTGCAGTTGAACAATTTAAAGTCACAGCTAGAGTTTTTTCATGTTGAACCTGAACACCTATTTCTCAGTCAAAATGAATTATGGCCAAGAAAATACGTATAATGACTGCATTTCACATAAACTGCTTTCAGGGTTAAACAGTATCAATGCAAATCAACATTTTTATCCTGTTTGCTGTCAGTACATGAAATTCATTGCAGGAATTCTCATTTTTCACAGAAATTAAGACAAATCCACAAGGTCTTTCAAGCACACAGTAAGCTGCAGTGACAAATGCATAGAATGCATAGTGATGATTTCAAATAACCCAGTGTTGACCAAATTCAAGTTTAGAGATTTTAAATGAACTCTATGATTCTTTGTCTCCTAATTAAGGGAAACCACATGGAAAGAGGTATTTTTGTGAAATGGGGAAAGAGAATTTCAAAAGTTAAGGGGCTAATCCCATTTAGCTACTAGTTCAGTACAACCAAACGTGAAATGGCAGCAAACAATGTAAAATCATAATCTAATTAGAAAATTAACTAGACTTTTAACTAGGTGACTTTTTGCCCTTCATATTTACATATAGCACCTGTTACAAGAAAAAAAATCCCAAATTAAAACACTCTACATAGAAATATTATTTTAAAAACTACTACTTAAAAATATCACTTATGAGTCTATCATAAACTGTATGTCCTAAAATTAAGCCTACACTGTAGAAAATAAAGACTAGCTTTTCTTATTTGAAAAGATTACAACATGGGATGTAACTGCAACAACCTGATGCTGTTGGAACACCGGGCTGGACAGTTTTTATTTGCGTAAGCACTAATACTCTAATGACAGAAAAGGAAAACAGCTTAATGTAAACTTTTAGTCTCTTAAATCTTGCCCTTCAACATGTATACGAAGTGTCAGAACTTCGCCCCTTTCAACTTAATGGTGGTGAAGCACTGACTTAACGCCTAAGTACAACTCAAAACAAAACAAATGATTCCAGGTGTTCATCATGTAATGTACAAAAATGCAAAGCAGAATGATTTTAGTGAACCAAATGTTGCTGAAGCTAGCTGAGAGAACTCAGAGTCCAGCAAGACTGTCAACTGGGTAGCCTTTATTGTACCAAATAAATTACAGAAGAGTGGCAAAGCTAAAATCACACAAGTTACCTTTTAAATATCAAATGATCAAGAGATCATTGTAAAGCATTTAAATGTGGGTCTAATCCAATGAGCTCTACATGCTAATGTTATATTTTTCCATATTTACAAGACTCTAGGATAAATTTTATCTTTAAATGTATAAATTAAGTCAGTAGTAAGCTTGAAATAAAGTGCTATTTGAAATTCAAGAAATCAATTTCAGCAATGAAATATGACCTACTCTACTGGATACAAGAAAGCATGAGTAATCTTGTCAACTAGCTGAAGGGATGGCAAAAAATGGAATAGAAATGAAGAAGCTTCTTTTAGTAAAAGGTAAAATGGGTTCAAGTGTGCCTACAGTGAATTTAGGGAAACCACAAATCAGAACCTATTTTGGCCTAAGATGTAGGGCTGAGTCTCCTTAATGATTTTATGGTGATAATTTCATGGAGCAATGTGACATTTTAGTTAAGATTATCAGATTATCTTCTAAATTTTGGAAACTCTCAGGGTTGAGGGGGCCTGATATTAATCTTTTAACAACTCTAGCAAAAGTTAATGAAGGAAAATATTACATCACAAAGACTCTAATAAAAATGGAAGTTAAAAAACCTTTTTTACCTTGGAGAAATGGAAGTAGGAGCCCAAATAATGAAGGCCCCCCTAAGTCAAGCTCAGTGAATGATGAATAACAAATACTACCTTTCAAAAGAAATTGTTGAACAAATTAATCATGCCTGTTGGTTTAAAATGTAGGGCTATTTTGTCTTCTGTTCAGCTAAATTAATAAACTCTCAGCCATATAAGACACCACTGCTATAGGTCAAAGTTGGGCTCAGTGGTTTTACCTGTCCAAAACACTGAAAATAAAAAACAAACTATCTGTCAGGGCCTTTGCACCAATTTACTGTGGCGACTGTTAGCCACAGTTTTCTGGCTTCACTGAAGTCACATACTCAGACTGCTGTCCTCATCTGTGGCTGAGACAGTGATGAAGTCTGAGAACGTTCCTTCACAGTAAACACATGCAGCAGAACGCTTACTCTCACACACACATATTTCCCCACACTCCAGAAGTCTACAATTTAATGATTTTATACTTAAAAACAGTATGCACACAATTTTTGGAAAATTTCTATTCTAGAGCTAACACAAAGCAAAGTGAAAAAGAAGGTATTTGAAATATTGAAATATGCTTCAATAATGATCATTGTTTACAAAGAAAGTGAAGTGACATTTTCTTCTAAAATTGCATTTTGTATAATGAAATGGGAAACACTCTTTCTTTACTTTTCAATTCCTTGCTAACTTTTTTAAAACAAAGCGTATCCTTACCCTTAAGATCAAGTCTTAATTCTAGTAACATTTGAAAGATACATTCATTTCTTTACAGCATGAAAGACATACAAATACCATTTTTTTTTCCTTTTTAAAGAACAAAGCAAAAGAAGTTAACAGTTTCAATCTTTTGTCCATAGAAAAATATTTTCTATATCATTTACACAACAACAGGTAGGAAAATTCTACAGTGTTTAACTGAAACTTTCTATGAGCAAAACAAGGCTTTCAAACATTTTCATTCTTGTACTGGTTTTAGGAACACATTAGAACCTCCTCCTAAAACTATAGTCTTAAACTTGCAATATTGCTAATACCTTTCACTTTGTAAATTAAAAAAACAAAAATGGTTTACTTATTTATTCATTGAACCCTGCCTAGTCAGCATTGATGGACTGTACCCTAGTACCCCTGGCTGCCCAATCAGCTTAGATTACGACAATAAAGATAACAATGACCACAAAACTTTAGAAATCAACAATAAACTGTAGAAAAAACATACAAATACGTAGCAGCAAATTTAGATATGGGAACAGAAATAACTATTTGGTGTCTACCCACAACAATTTCACCCAGATTATAAAAATAAAATGTCTCATTTCTCACTGAAATAGGGCTTGTTTTTGATAACATTGTAAGGCTTATTGTAGGAATTGCCACTGAGAAAAATGAAGTCTGTGTACAGTAAAACGTTGTGTTGAAAATAGTTGTAGATATTGTAAAGTAAGTTAATCCCCAAAAGTACAATTTTGAGATTAACTTCATGAGCTCTCTGTAAAATTGCTGAAGTTGCCTATTAGCAGTTAGCCCTCAAATAAATTTTGCTATTATACAAATTCCTTTGGAGCTATACAATTCTCTAAAAACTTTATAAAACAGTTGCTACAGCTGTTTTGTGATCACACTGAGACACCAATAAAACTTTGCCAACAGATCAGTAATTCTGATACTTGATAAAATTAATCCAGTGGGTTTTAAAAACATAGGTATTTTACTTAGAGGGAACACCAGGGGAAAAAAATGGTTGCAGAAACTGTAGTTGGCTAGCCGAAGCAAACATGAGAAGCAATAAGCTATATTAATATAAAGCAGTTACTTTGTTGATGTGGCCGTTTACATACAGAAGTTGTGGCACGATTTATCTTTCTCTTGTATTATTAAAAGGTATTTGTTCCAACAAATATTTACCTTAATGTAAATGACTTAAATGCAAATTGATCAGAACTATAAAATAATTACTACAAAATAAAAGAGGTGTAAACATATCCCACATTATTGTGGTATAAATAATTTTTATGAATTCAAAACTACTTTGGCAACCTTACCATCAGAATATCTTTAAATATTCAAAACATAGATATTACACAGAACATTGTTAAAAATCCTTATTTCCTTCTCCCTTCCTGATTTAAGATTATAAAACAAATATAAATGCTTTAATTCTACATGTTCACATTATGAACATAAATTATTTATGTGGACACACATTCAAAATCTTCGTTCTATGTTTCAAGTGCTTTTAAAAATCAGTCTTCTAATTTGCATTTTTTAGAATGTTTTCACACTGCATGTACATCAGCCCAAATACTTGAAAAAAGCTATTGTTTAATCAGGGAAGCATGACAAGCAGACAGAGTGTGGCCCTAATCAGATTGCTTTTTATAGCCTACTTGTTTTCTATATTAAGTAAAAATACTGTCTGAGTATAATTCTTACGCTGAAATAGACTAAACTTCACAAGAATTTATGATATTCACACGTTACCTATAGTAATAGAAGGTGAGCCTTGATAAAATCTTTCAAGTTTCTTTCAGCTCTCAGGTTGTGATACTTCTAGTGGAGACGGGAGACTTTTGTTCAAATAGCTGCTTGCTGCTGCTGCTAAGTCACTTCAGTCATGTCCGACTCTGTGTGACCCCATAGATGGAAGCCCACCAGGCTCCCCCGTCCCTGGGATTCTCCAGGCAAGAACACTGGAGTGGGTTGCCATTTCCTTCTCCAATGTGTGAAAGTGAAAAGTGAAAGTGAAGTCGCTCAGTCGGGTCCAACCCTTAGCGACCCCATGGACTGCAGCCTACCAGGCTGCTCCATCCATGGGATTTTCTAGGCAAGAGTACTGGAGTGGCTTGCCATTGCCTTCTCCGAAATAGCTGCTTAGACCTGGCTAATCACCTGCCAACAGATTATAAACAACACCCATAGTTAACATAATCCTTTACCCCTGTTAGTATCAGCCTTGGTAAAACACACAAATGCATAATCGCATAAAACATTTCTTTGTGTATATACTAGTACTTGAAACCTTCAAGCAACTGTCATAATGGCTTAACATATTTTTATACACTCGAAGTCAGTTTTTATATATAAATTTTCTCTTTACTCTTATTAAAATCAACATGGTCAACCCTTTCCACCCTCCTACTTGTGCCAGCAGGGTGTACAAAGGAAGTGAATTCTTATGCTATTTACTCTGCCTTTATTTTGAATTATGCATTGATTTAATAAATACTAAGTGTTCTTCTTATGAATGCAGTCTATTCCAGAATATTCCTCAACCTTTGTACACAGTGCTGACACAAGTCAGATGCTCAACACAACACCTAAAAAGAACACGGTAAAACCATCCTGAACTAGAGGCAAGGTTTTTTATAAACATTCTTAGCATTTACAAAAGTCCTTTGATTCACCAGTACCTATTTCCAGTTGTGAGAATAGCAACATTGATTTCTCGCATGTGTTGGTTGTTTGGGGGAGGTAGGGTTGGCTGCTGGAGAGGGGAGTAGTTTAGATACAAGGAATTTGGCATTTTTGTCACACACTATTACATTGATATGAATGGAACCTAGAACTACTAAGTGTATGAAAACTGGGATTATTTCTAGAACTCTACTTTTGATGAACAGAACAAAAACATTCCCAGGCAGGGAGTCCCCTGGAAGTCCAGTGGTTAGGACTTGGCGCTTTCACTGCCATGCACATGGGTTTGATCCCTGGTTGGGGAACAAAGATCCCAAGGCATGGCCAAAAAATATCAGGCATAAACTCTTATTTGTTAGGTGAACAGGGAATCATAACTAGAAACGCTTACTTTAAAAAGCTGTAGGGATAATTTAAGATCCTAATATGTCTTTGAAAAAGGATATTTTCTGTACATAAAAATACTGACAGGGTGTAGCTCTCAGAAGAAAAATTCATATATGAGAAATTTAAAGGTAATTAAAAATTTTTAATATATTATCATTTAAAAACTGGCATTAATGATTTACAAAGGCAGCAGTGCTCATTGCCAACAAATGATTAGTTACTTTCCAAAGTGTAAATGTAACCCTAAGTCAAAAAACATGACACCAAGATCTGCTTACATCTATACAACTTTACCTCTTTGTCTATGGTTGTCATATTCTGTCCATATAGTTAGGATAGGTTTTCTTTTTAATTCAGGTAAAAAACTGCCAAAACATTTACTAATTATGTAGACTCCCAACATTTTACTTTTTCACATTTCACCTTACCATGATGTCATACAGCAGTCTAAATCACACCTATCTGTTGGCAGAGAATGGAATGTTCAATTAAGACTGTGTAGCTATTTACTATCTTATACTGTCTTGACTGTGAAATTCAGAAATAGATATAAGAATTAGACTTTGACATAAAGGTTATGCTTACTTTTCTCTTTAAAAAAAAAGTAAAATATTTTAATACAACAATGTATTTGGTATTTTGGCTATTAATGTTTAGGACTTAACTTCCTAAGATTTACTATTATGGATTTTTAATATTTGAAATAACATCATTTAGATTATACCAAAGACTTAAAAACGTACATCTTCCCGCTCACACTAAATGACGTTCCAAAATATCTACCATTCAACTGTAAATTTTATCAAGACTATACAGAAATATTCAGAAACCACTAGTAAACGAATCTGTTTTAACCATAATCCATATAAAGCAATTCTGTAATGTAACATTTCAATAGCTGAGAAAATTCCCACTTATATTAAAACTGGATAATTTTAAAGTTCTATCTCTCTGAGGACTTAAAAAAAAAAAACAATGAAAAAACCTGAAGAGGATAATATACACACTCTTATCAGGTCCTCCATCAGGCTGGACAATCAAAACTCTCCATATTAACATGCTTATAACTTAGTAAGTATATATAAATTGGAGTAATTTAATTGTACACAAAATGACAAGAAAGTCCTCATCTTAGCTGTTGAGGGATTACATTTAGAAATAACTCAATAACATTTTATTCCTTGTTTTTAGTATCCCAATCAACAGACCAGTGTGAACAAAGCTTGACAAGAACTGAAATGAATGCTAAAAAGGGATAATTTAGTTAGTGATAGAAACAAGTCACAATTAGCTGCTTTAACTTTAGCTTATTCATATGTTTAACTTCAAAGTGTATATTAGGTGCCATTTCTAAAGGGAGGGGTAAAATAAATATGAAATTTGAAGAATAAAG
The DNA here is from genome assembly GCF_049115385.1 of Moschus berezovskii. Taxonomy (NCBI): domain Eukaryota; kingdom Metazoa; phylum Chordata; class Mammalia; order Artiodactyla; family Moschidae; genus Moschus; species Moschus berezovskii. The sequence goes on from NC_142461.1 coordinate 65,386,680, forward strand.
CATCTTTTAACTTCAGCTGCTAAACTGTAACCCCTGTCCCTTAGGAAAGGAATGTGCAGGTTTTGAATAATTCCACAGCAGCAGAGTACTCACTCAGTAGGTCACAAATATTTTGGCTTCTTGTGGCAAAATACAGGAATTGAGTAAGAAACAGAATTTCATTACCCTCCTTTGACTGCATAACTCTCAATACGAGAAGCCATTTTAAAAATGGTGAACTGATTCAAAATGCATAAAACTGTAAATGTACAATATACATACATACCTCCTAGTAGGGTCAAAGGAGTGCCTTTTCATTAGACATACAAAGACGTCGCAAGGCACTTAAGGGGTTAAGACACAATGCATGCATTTCTTTACATCAAGTATGTGAAATCACATGATTTGGAATAAGCCAACCTTATGATAAATGTAAGTTACATTGTTAAATTCAAGAAAATTTGTAGATTCATATTTATACTTTCTATAAGATGCTGGTAAATGGACAATGTGCAGCATTTCCTGGGAAAAGCAAATTCCACTTTCTTCTTCCAAACAGCAGGTCTCTATAGGGGGAGTGTAGGGGAAGATGTGCTGCATCCATAGGCAGTGTATTGGCTAATATTGAGAATGATATTGCTAACATTTAAAAGTAATATCTGGTCATCAGTATAGTAAGAACACGAATCACTGGGAGACACCAGAGCTGACTCCTGATGTTGAATGCTTTTTGCTTTCAAGATACAGGTATACAACAGAGATGCTGAGAATTCTGAGCCTTGTTTGTGGCAATTATACCAGAAGGGGACGGCATGGCACCACCACAAGATGTCATAAATTACCCTGAACATACTCAGTTATTCACTATTTGTTTGGAGCAAAGAATGAAATAGTCTTCAAACACATGAATTATAGATTTTGAGAGAGTGACTTTTTCTTTAAAACATAAAGTGCAACAGTGCTGAAGTTTTCAGTTTTTGTTAGTTCTTCTTTTTTTTTCGTCTGTTTAGATGCCATTTCCTGTGAACAGTGTTATGGCACAGTGACTATAATGGAAAGCAACTTCCAATACATTTCCCAGACCTTTGCTTTCTTATTTATTTGATGACGTTGTTAAAGGTTTAACAAATCCTTCTTCATAAACTTTCAAGATAGCTTCACATACAAATCTGTACTGACTCTGAAAAATAAAATATAAAAGAAAGACTTGATCAGAAAGATTAGAAAAGAAACAGACAAAAAAGACAAACATCTCAAGTGGCTTACTTATACAAGAAATACAAAGTAAAACTTTACGGATACATAATTTTTCACTAAGACTGGCAAAAAAAGTTTGACAACATATTTTGTTGGCAAAACTCACTCATACATTGCTAATAGGAATATACAATACTATAAGCCCTATGGGTGGACACTTGGCAACATCTAACAAAATTACATTAATTTACCTATTGACCCAGCAATCCCACTTCTAGGACTCTATCCAAAAGATAAACTAGAAAAAGAAATTGAAAATATTTATTCATAAATGAGGCTATTCACTGCAGATTTATAAAAACAAAAAAGTAGAAACAATTCAAACTGTCATCAGTAAAGGGCTTGGTCAGTAATCTGATACATTCTCACAGTGGGTACTATGAAATGGAAAAAAGTCTACAGAATGTTATAGAATGATTCTAGGATATTTTGCTAAGTAGAAAAAGGCAAGACAGAGAAAAATGCATATTTTATCTTTATAAGAGAAATGGGACAGGTATATAAATATGTACCTAACGCAATGTGTAAGAAAACAGTGAAGTAAGGATAAATTTTTTTTTAATGGCTTCCTATAAGGAAAGGAGTCAACAGGGTGAAGGAGAGAGATAGAGATTAGACTTTATTGAATATACTTCCTTCTTTCATAAATTTCACTTTGGAATCATGTAAAGACACTCCATAATTAGAATATGAATTTTAAAAGCCTCTATAAACTGAAAATAAAAAACATATCCGTGTATGTATCTAGTTGATGGCATAACCACACAGAAAGGAGCTATTTCAAAGGACTCTGAAACAGTAATTTGACTATATATCTTTTGTAAAATATATATTCCAAAACAAAATAACTGTGGAAAATAACTGAAAATTCTTTTTGGTAATCATACTGTTTGTGGTGTTAGCTTTGTTATTCTGAGACTTTGTTGGGTACTGAGGAATAAAACAAATGAGTACTTGTGACATGCTACGTCTTCCATTTCCAGTACCATGGAGAACCTACACTCTACTTAAGAAAATGGACAAAGATGTTAAGTAGAAAATGGTAAGTGAAAATACTGTGGTCTGAATCTGTAGCGGAAGCACCAGTATTAACTCGTGATAAGTTTGTTTTCCCTCTTCTGGCAACCAAAGATTTCCAGAGACACATACTAACATTTACCCAGAAGCAATAAAAATCCCTAGTGCTCAGAAGGTGGTTCCTAAAATAATTCCCCAATAAAAAGGACCAGGACTTTATGGAGAAATTACTAATGCTAAGTCTGGGACAAGAAATGTACAAGCTGGACATCTATACTGATAGCAAATAAGCTATCAAAGTCACCAGCTCTTGACATAAAGGCTCAGGAGCTAGAATAAACAGTCTCCCAGGAATCAAAAATGGAATAAATTATGCATATTAAAGAAAAATAACTGCAATGGGTTGGAACATATCACATATGTTTAAATACATAAATTCAAATCAATACCAAAACAAACAAAAGTAAGCGGTTTCCACTGGGAGAGGCCAATGAACCAATTCATTACATTAAAAACTTGTAAATAAAGGGAAAGCATCAAGTATTTATCTTGCCTTTCCTATGCAGACTGTATCACCAGTTAACCAAACAGCAGATGAGAAGATTCTCTTTTAAAGAAGCATTCCAACTAATAAATTAAAAAAAGGAATAATAGAATATCACCATTTTGCAAGCCAAATGGATAAATGATGCACACACTGATCACCCAAAGCTGCTACCATCACAAAAGGAAGGCAGGCACATCATGTGCCTCTTGAAGGAAGAACATAACACCATTGAAGGTGCTATAGGCTACAGATCCATTTACCAGATAAGACAGAGAATACCACCTTGTTCTGTCTAGAATGCAACCAAAAAAACCTAGACTATGGGAAAACATGTAGCACAAACACCCTGGTTTGCTCATCAAATAAACTGCAAGATAAAAGAAGAGAGATTGGACTTCTCTGGTGGCACAGTGGATAAGAATCCACCTGCCAATGCAGGGAACATGTGTTTGATCCCTAGTCTGGGATGATTTCACATGTGGAGCAACTAAGTCAGTGCGCCACAATTACTGAGCCCGCACTCCAGAGCCCACGTGCTGCAACTACTGAAGGCAGAGCGCCTAAAGCCTGTGCTCCTCGACAAGAAGTCCCTGCAATGAGAAGCTCATTCGCTGCACCAAAGAGTAGCCCCAGCTCGCCACAACTAGAGAAAGCCTGCACAAAAGCAACAAAGACCCAGTGCAGCCAAAAAAGAGAGAGAGGTAGGAAGATACAGATTAGAAGAGGTTTAGGAGACAAAGACCAATCAAAATATGTGGACCATATTTGAATCCTGACTTTACACAAACTGTAAGAACAAAATCAAAAACTTGTTATGTATGTTCAGTCAGTTCAGTTCAGTCGCTCAGTCGTGTCCGACTCTTTGCGACACCATGAATCACAGCACACCAGGCCTCCCTGTCCATCACCAACTCCCGGAGTTCACTCAAACTCATGTCCATTGAGTCGGGGATACCATCCAGCCATCTCATTCTCTGTCGTCCCCTTCTCCTCCTGCCCCCAATCCCTCCCAATATCAGGGTCTTTTTCAATGAGTCATCTCTTCACATGAGGTGGCCAAAGTATTGGAGTTTCAGCTTTAGCATCAGTCCTTCCAATGAACACCCAGGACTGATCTCCTTTAGGATGGACTGGTTGGATCTCCTTGCAGTCCAAGGGATTCTCAAGAGTCTTCTCCAACACCACAGTTCAAAAGCATCAATTCTTCGGCGCTCAGCTTTCTTCACAGTCCAACTCTCACATCCATACATGACCACGGGGAAAACCATAGCCTTGACTAGACGGACCTTGGTTGGCAAAGTAATGTCTCTGCTTTTTAATATGCTATCTAGGTTGGTCATAACTTTCCTTCCAAGGAGTAAGCGTCTTTTAATTTCATGGCTGCAATCAGTATCCGCAGTGATTTTGGAGCCCAAAAAAATAAAGTCTGACACTGTTTCCCCATCTATTTCCCATGAAGTGATGGGACCAGATGCCATGATCTTAGTTTTCTGAATGTTGAGCTTTAAGCCAACTTTTTCACTCTCCTCTTTCACTTTCATCAAGAAGCTTTTTAGTTCCTCTTTACTTTCTGCCATAAGGGAGAGTGTCATCTGCATATCTGAGGTTATTGATATTTTTCCCGGCAATCTTGATTCCAGCCTGTGCTTCTTCCAGCCCAGCGTTCCTCATGATGTACTCTGCACGTAAGTTAAATAAGCAGGGTGACAATATACAGCCTTGACGTACTCCTTTTCCTATTTGGAACCAGTCTGTTGTTCCATGTCCAGTTCTGACTCTTGCTTCCTGACCTGCATACAGGTTTCTCAAGAGGCAGGTCAGGTGGTCTAGTATTCCCAGCTCTTTCAGAATGTTCCACAGTTTATTGTGATCCACACAGTCAAAGGTTTTGGCATAGTCAATAAAGCAGAAATAGATGTTTTTCTGGAACTCTCTTGCTTTTTCCATGATCCAGCGGATGTTGGCAATTTGATCTCTGGTTCTTCTGCCTTTTCTAAAACCAGCTTGAACATCTGGAAGTCCATGGTTCATGTATTGCTAAAGCCTGGCTTGGAGAATTTTGAGCATGACTTTACTAGCGTGTGAGATGAGTGCAATTGTGCGGTAGTTTGAGCATTCGTTGGCATTGCCTTATCCAGCAATTTAACTTCTGGGTATATATCTTAAAAGACTGAAAGCAGTGTCTAAAAGACACTCATGCTCACATTCATGAGACACTCATGCTCACAGCAACATTAATCAGTAAAACCTAAAAGTAGCATCACTAACTCAATAGACATGAGTTTGAGCAAATTCTGGGAGATAGTGAAGGACAGGAGAGCCTGGCGTGCTTCAGTCCATGGGGTTACAAGAGTTGAACATGACTTAGCAACTGAACAACAACAAAAGGTGAAAATAAAAAAAAGTCCAATAATGGATAAAAGGATAAGCAAAATGTGGTATACACATACTATGAAGTATTTTTCAGCTTTAAAAAGAAAGGAAATTCTGCCACACAACATGGATGAGCCTTGAGCATATTATGCTCAGTGAAATAAGCCAATTGCAAAATCATATATGTATGATTCCATGTATATGATGCATAAAGAGCAGTCATATTCACAGAAACAGAAATAGAATGGTGGCTGCCAAAGGACTGGAAGTGAGGAAAATGGAGAGTCATAGTTTAATGGGTACAGAGTTTTAGTTTTGCAAGATGAAGAAGTTTTAGTGATTGGTTATACAACAGTGTGAATATACTTAGCACTACTGAACTGTACATTTAAAAATGGTCAAGATGGTAAATTTTGTGTTCTGTATTTTACAACAATTAAAAATAAATCTATTATGTATGGATATGGATATAAAAACTTTAAGAAAATACTAGCAAATCAAGTCAAGCAACACAAAGAGAATTATATACCATGTCTAAGTAAGATTTATCTCAGGAATGCAAGGTAAGTTTAGCATTCAAAAATTAATCAATCTAATACACTATATTAATAGAGTAAGACACAAACCACATGATCTCGACAGATACAGAAAAGGCATTTGACAAAACTGAACACCCTTTTGTCATGAGACCACTCAATAAACTAGTGAGAGGGAACCTTCTCAATTTGATAAAAAAGCATTAATGAAAAATCCATGACTAACATGATACTTAGTGGCAGAAAACAGAAAGTTGTCTTTTAAGGCCAGGAACAAGACAAGAATGTCTAGTTTCATCACTTCTACTTAACACTATACTGGAGGTTCTTGCCAGGGCCCTTGGGCAAGATGAAGAGAAGATACAAAATGAGATAAAAAGAAAACCATACCTATATTGGAAAGGAAGAACTAAACTATATTTGCAAGTTACACAATTTTATATAGAGAGAATCTTAAGGAATCTACTTTCACACATACAAAAAATTGAGTTAAAAAATGGTTTCAGCAAGGCTGCAGGCTACATGGTCTATATACAAAACCAGCTTATTTCTATATTTAAGCAATGAGTAGTCCTAAAACAAAATTAAGAAGACAAGTCCACGTACAATATGACCAAAAAGATTAAAAAACTTAAGAACACATTTAACAAAAAGAAGTACAAGATTTGCACATTGAAAACTACAAAATACTGCTGAAGAAAATCAATGAAGACATATATAAATGGAAAGACATTTTGTGTTCATGCTTTTGAACATGGATTATTAAAATGGCAACATTCTGCAAAATGATCTATACATTTAATGCAATCCCTATCTTGCTTTTTTTGAAGAGAGGACAAACTGTTTCTAATGCTCATATGGAAATGCAAGGGACCTAGAACAGCTAAAACAGTCTTGAAAAAAACAAAGTTTCAAGATCCAGATTTCCTGACTTCAAAATTTATTATAAATTTTTAGTATTCAAGACAGTGTGGTATTAACATAAGAACAGACATAAAAATCAATGGACTACAACTGAAACTCCAGAAATAAACACTTGTATTTGTGGTCAACTGATTTTTGACAAGAGACCCAGAAACAATTCGTGAGGAAAGAAGATTTTTTTCAACAAATGGGGCTGAGACAACTGGAGGTCCATACAGAGAAGAATCAAGTTAGAACGCTACCTCAAACCATATGTAAATATTAACTCAAAATGTATCAGACACCTAAATGTGAGACCTAAACTATAAAACTCTTGAAAGAAAAGGGAGGGATAAATCTTTGTGATTTGAAATTAGGCTGTGATTCCTTAGCTATGACACCAAATGTGATTAAAAAGAAGATAAAACTAGACAATCAAAATTTTAAAAATTTGTGCTTCAAATTAATTAAGAAAGTGAAAGAACATTATAAAACATTTGCAAATCACAGATCTATAAGAGACTTTATTTAGAAAATATAAAGAACTCTTAACAATTCAATGATAAAACAAAAACCCAAACTGCAGAACAGGCAAAAGACCTGGATATTTCTTGAACAAAGATACAGATAAATGACCACATGAATCATTACTTACTAAAGAAATGCAAATCAAAACCACAATAAGATACCACTTTATATTTAGCAGGATGGCTAAAATAAAAAAAAGATAATGACAATGATGTGGAGAAAACCGAACGCTCACATACTGCCAGGGGACTGCAAAATGGTACATCTGCTTGGAACGGTTCCTCACATGACCCAGCAATTTCACTCCTGAATATATACCCAAGAGAAATGAAAACATTTCCACACAAAAACATATATACAAATGCTTATGGTATCATTATTCACAATAGTCGAAAAGTGGAAACAATCCAAAAGAATATGTATCTATTCAGTGAAAAAGGAATGAAGTACAGATTATACTATAGAATGTATATCCTTCTAATATTATGCTAATTAAAAGAAGTCAATTATAAAAGATCAAATTATATGACTCCATTCACATGAATGGTCCAGAATAGGCAAACCTATGGAAATAGAAAGTAGATTAACAGTTGCCTAGGACTAGGTTGGGGAAGGCTGGGGAAGATACTAGGAAAAATGGGTACAGGGTACCTTTTTTGGAGTGATGAAAATGTGCTAAAACTAGATAGCAATGATAGTTGCCAAACACCATGATATACTAAAAACCAGTGAACTGAACATTTGTTATAAAGGTGAATTTTATGGCACGTTTATCATATAAAGCTATTTCAAAATTTGAGAAGACATGATTAATATGAAACAACTGGAAATCTGAATACTGGCTATTGCTAATATTAGAGAATTATTGTTAATTATAATTTGGTGTCATAATGGTATTACAGTTTTATTTAGAAGGAAAAATACTCCTCATCTTTTAGAGAAACATACTGAAATACGTATAGACAAAATGATATGGTGTCCAGGGTTTGCTTCAAATATGAGGAGAATATGAAGCCATATAAAGAAAACATGATGGCCAATGCCAGGGCTGAGTATGCAACAGTGTTCAGTACATTACATTGTTCGTTTCTGTGTATGTTTGAAATTCTCTATAATTAAATGCTAATAATATAGCAGGCATTTATTAGACAACATAGGTCAGTTCACTTGAGTAACCTTAATGCTGCCAACAATGCAAACATTCCACAATGGCTTAATATAAAAAATAATCATAATATCAACTTTAAAATTCCATGATTCTTCTTTTGATTCTTAGAACATAATTCAGAGTCATTATAGAATACAGAAAGTTAATAGCTTAATTTCTATGATTTTTTGCTGTTACAATTTAAGTTCTTATGGAAAAAAGAGAGGCAATTTCCCCACAGCCGTTTCACAGAAAGCAGGTCTATCGAGATTCTCCAGTCTAGGGACACTATCGTTCTCAGCATTGCATTTGACTAAGTAACACAGGATAAGCTGCTCCTCTGCACCTGTTGAAACAGTCAAGAACTAGCAAGCGAGGGTAGTATCAGTAAACATTTTCTGTAAAAGACCAGATAGCAAACATTTTTGGTTTTGCAATCACATGGTGGCCTGCTGCAACTTTTCAGCTCCGCTACTGTAATGTGAAAGCAGCCACAGATGATATACAAATACATAGCTGTGGCTGTTTCCAATAAAACTTTATTTATAAACACAAGTGGCGGGCCAGGCTGGGCTCATGGACAGTATCTGCCAATCCCTATGCTAGGTTTATTACCTCCTGGAAGAGAATTAAAAAGAGAAAAGTATAGTTTGGAACATACACTGATAACAAAAAACCATTACGTTGAGAATATACACTTACATATGAGGTATGTAGTACTTACAGGAGTTTGGATCATCATGGCTCGCTGATCTCTCATTGTTCTCACAATATCTAGTGGATAAACAGGCTGATTGCATTCAATGAGACACATGGCTGTTTCCATAGTAATAAGAACCCCAGTTCTTCCAATCCCAGCACTAAAAAGGACAAATATGGGGCAAAGTCTTACTGTTCTGCTAAATATATTATGCCTTTTGTGCAGAAACTTATAGAACTGAATCATATTACAGTAGAAGAACAACTTGATTTTAATATTTTATATTAACAAAAGTGGGAAGGCAACTGGAAACTATTTTGAAAACAACAAAAAAATTTCACTTAATACAGATTAAATGGTTTGTAACCACCCCTCTCCCACTGTTGCAAATATACAACTTTAAAAGCATTATTACATTTCCGTTTTTAAAATCTGAACAAGGTATAGAAGATTAGTGACATAACAGTTTTAAAATGCAAAATAAGAGAATTACAATAATAAATCATTAACAAAAAAAAAACTACAACTAAAACACTCACAAAATTAGCTTTTAAAGCCAAATTTAATTTTCATTAAACTTTACCACTGACGTAGTTCAGAACAACTTTGTGAAGCATTCTGTAGCTATTGAGAACTAACGATATACAACAGCCAAATGTGCCCACCATTCCTGTCATCTGCCTCTCAAATGACTGGTCTACAATCTGTTTTGATGGATGTGAAAGTATGCTCTTAAAAAGTGCTGGAAAGTATAAGGATAAAGAGATACCTTAAAACATCCTCTGAATCAAATCACTTATTAACAGAAATAACAAGGAGAAGGAGAAAATAATCCCTGGCTCCTAATCTCTGGGTCTGTGGCAGTGAGTCCCTTGAGGGCAGATGAGCACCTGAATCTAAAAGGAAGGAGGGTGTCTGCTACTGCTTACTTGGAGCTCCTGCAAGTGGCACATCCTGAGGTAGTATTGGGTGGAGTCATCACTGACTCAATGGACATGACTTTGGGTAAGTGCCGGGAGTTGGTGATGGACAGGGAAACCTGGTGTGTTGCAGCCCGTGGGGTTGTAAAGAGTCAGACATGACTGGGCAGCTGAACTGAACTGAACTGAACTGACTCCAAGGAGGTGAAATGCCAATCAAAGGTCTTAGGAGGGGCCAGGAGGAGTACCTTGCTGGAGGGGGAAATGCGAACCTTAAGATACAATCTAATTCTTACAATATTGTTATTTCATCAAATCTATGTTCAAGCAGGTTTTAGAAAAAGCAGAGGCACCAGAGATCAAATTGCCAACATCTGCTGGATCATGGAGAAAGCAAGAGTTCCAGAAGAGCATCTATTTCTGCTTCATTGACTATGCCAAAGCCTTTGACTGTGTGGATCACAATAAACTGTGGAACATTCTGAAAGAGATGGGAATACCAGACCACCTGACCTGCCTCTTGAGAAACCTGTATGCAGGTCAGGAAGCAAGAGTCAGAACTGTACATGGAACAACAGACTGGTTCCAAATAGGAAAAGGAGTGCGTCAAGGCTGTATATTGTCACCCTGCTTATTTAACTTATATGCAGAGTACATCATGAGGAACGCTGGGCTGGAAGAAGCACAAGCTGGAATCAAGATTGCTGGGAGAAATATCAATAACCTCAGATATGCTGATGACACTACCCTTATGGCAGAAAGTGAAGAGGAACTCAAAAGCCTCTTGATGAAAGTGAAAGAGGAGAGTGAAAAGGTTGGCTTGAAGCTCAACATTCAGAAAACAAAGATCATGGCATCTGGTCCCATCACTTCATGGGAAATAGATGGAAAAACAGTGGAAACAGTGTCAAATTTTTTTGGGCTCCAAAATCACTGCAGATGCTGATTGCAGCCATGAAATTAAAAGACGCTTGCTCCTTGGAAGGAAAGTTATGACCAACCTTGATAATATATTAAAAAGCAGAGACATTACTTTGCCAACAAAGGTCCATCTAGTCTAGGCTATGGTTTTTCCCATGGTCATGTATGGATGTGAGAGTTGGACTGTGAAGAAAGCTGATCGCCGAAGAATTGATGCTTTTGAACTGTGGTGCTGGAGAAGACACTTGAGAGTCCCTTGGACTGCAAGGAGATCCAACCAGTCCATTATAAGGGATATCGATCCTGGGTGTTCATTGGAAGGACTGATGCTAAAGCTGAAACTGCAATACTTTGGCCACCTCATGCAATGAGTTCACTCACTGGAAAAGACTCTGATGTTGGGAAAGGTGGGGGCGGGAGGAGAAGGGGACGACCGAGAATGAGATGGCTGGATGGCATCACTGACTCTGTGGACATGAGTTTGAGTGAACTCCGGGAGTTGGTGATGGATAGGGAGGCCTGGCGTGCTGTGATTCATGGGGTCGCGGAGAGTCGGACACGACTGAGCAACTGAACTGAACTGAACTGATTAATACCATTAAATTTAAGATATAACCCAACTTCAGAGATGTTTGACTATGAAAAAGACAAACTTCTAAGAACTAGTATTATTTTTACTTTTTATAATTAAGTTTCTGCCAATTGTATGTTAAGTCATACTCTTTGCTTTCTACCTTCAAAACACAGCTTTGAGTTCTAATTACCAGAGTGACGATCACAACTTAAGGGCAAAATAGAGTACGTATTCCTTTTAAAAAATGACCTATTTAGTTACTTAGTGTTAGTCACTCAGTAGTGTCCAACTCTTTGCAACTCCACAGGGGTCAGAGCCCGCCAGCCTCCTCTCTCTGTGGCATTTCCCAGACAGGAATACTGCAGAGGGTTGCCATTCCCTTCTGGGCTTCCCTGGTGGCTCAGACAGAATCTAGTCAGTTACTCAATCATAAAAGACAGAAAATAAAATACCTGCAATGAACAACTATAGGTTCTTCCTTGCCAGCCCTCTTATTTCGTACGTGGCAAACAAAATCCAGAAAGTCACTTGAATCATCAGGTACTCCATGGTCGGGCCAGGCTATATACTGGATCTGAGTGAGTGGACGACTCTCATTTTTCTACATATAAATGAAAGATTATGCAACTGACTTAGAAATAATCCTTAAAATATATGTAAACATTCATGTTATTTTAATTTTAGAAGCAAAAGAAACTACTTCCATTATGCCCCAAAAGTAATGTATCAATTCAATAAAACTCAAAAGTTTAAGGAAAAGGAAAGAAACCACTTTATAGAAACAGCTGTATCCATTTAAGTATCAGTCACCTGGATTATCACTCTTCTTATAACTAAATTTCTATATTTGTATTTTTAGGATGATAATCAAGTAAACAGACAAAAATAGATTAAGATTCCACAGAAATGTTGAAAACAAAATTAAAGAACTATTAGGTGAGCAAAAAAGGTTAAAAAAAAATTTTTTTATGAACAAAGTTGGGCTAATCCTGATAAGCACAAGTGAAATTATGGACATCAAGAAAATAAAATCTCAAAGTAAATGCAGATTAAAAACTGGAGACCATAAAACACAAAATCAAATCAAGATTTAATTCTTCTTTGGGAACCAATTTCTCCATTGGTATAATGGAGAAAGTAAGGTATTGAATGTATACATCTTAGTTCAAATCTGAATTTCGCCAGTTAAGACAATATTTCATGGTCTCATCTTCTTCAACTGAAAAATGAAACATCTATACCTAAAAGGGACAGCCTTACGTTAAACTGATTGATTGCAAGGACCTGAAAATCACCCAATCACAGCTGTTTGGAATCATATACTCATAGTCAGATTCCAACACTGTGAAATCTGGTTACTGTCACTTACATTGGATGAACTTCCAAAGAACATGAAAGTAAAGGTACTTAAGAAAAAAGAATTCCCAGAGAGACCCTGAGGTCTGGTAATCTGGTAACTAATGTTACAGATAATTGAAGGCATCTAATATATAATACCTTTGACTATTATTGTTAACAAAAGAACTTAATGGTACCAGTAATCTGCAAGGAGGGTAATTAAAATGATATTTTATTAAGTTTTGGGATAGTGTTTATTGGTTTGTCCATCTATCCATCCATGTACGTATGTATTTATGGCAGCAAATTAATTTTCCCAATTATATGTGGCTTAAACCTTAGAAACCAATTTGTGTCTCAGCATGGTTATGAGGTACTCAGGACTGCAAAGAAAAGCCACTATAACATATTAAAACTGCCACGGATAATCCGTAGGTGAGAACAACGGGATGCACATAATACCTGATGTGACCACTGACCATAAAAAAGCTCATCTTTCATGTCTATTTAGGAAAATGAAAAAACAGTTTCTTGGCTTGCTTTGTTACATAGGACCATGAGTTATACAGCATACGTGCCCAAACCCAAAATTCATACTGATAGTATCTCTATCCCATAAGGTTTTGAAACTGTATTTTCTTGTAACTTCAGTTTTATTCAGTGCCAGATTCCTACGGTATACATTAGCACAACTTCTAGCTCCTTTCCTTTCTGGTCAGCAAGGTCCCATCTCACTGGACTCTTCTAGTCACTCTCAGGGAGGGAGTGCATTAGGAGTGGTGTGTGAGTGGGGTTAGGGGAGACGTGGTCTCATCTCCGAAGGCTTCACTGTGGATGCCTGTGATGTTGGCTCTTCTCCAGCAATCACTCCTTTCTTCCTACAGCCCCTTAGTCCCAAGATGGCTGGTGTAGGCACCGGCAGCCTGACAAGACAAGCAGATTCTGCCTCCATATACATGTTCCAGTTGGGTTACTGAGCTGGCATTTATTCATCAGTTTGCACTTCTGGCTTTAATCTGGAAGCCAAATGGAGGGACTCACGGAGCAGGTAAGGAAAACTAACAATTTAAAAGCTGTAATGACACCCACTCCAGTATCCTTGTCTGGGAAATCCCATGGACAGAGGAGCCTGTCAGGCTACAGTACGTGGGGTCACAAAAGAGGTGAACATGACTTACTGACTAAACAACAGCAGCAATCTGCCTGATGTTAGTGTCCTGCCTACAATCTTACTCTCCTAAATAATGAGGAGATTGTGAAACTGGTCTTCTCCACTCATTTCATGTTCAGACACACAGTCGTGTCCAACTCTTTGTGACCCCAAGGACTGTAGCACGACAGGTTTCCCTGTCCTTCACTAAATCCCAGATCTTGCTCAAACTCATGTCCATTGATGATTCAGTGATGCCATCCAACCATCTGGTCCTCTGTCGTCCCCTTCTCCACTTGCCTTCAATCTTTCTCAGTATCAGGGTCTTTTCCAATGAGTTGGCTCTTCACATCAGGTGACCAAAGTACGGAGCTTCAGCTTCAGCATCATTCCTTCCAGTGAATACTCAGGATTGATTTCATTTAGGATTAACTGGTTGGATCTCCTTGCTGTCCAAGGGACTCTCAAGAGTCTATTCCAACACCACAGTTCAAAAGCATCAAGTCTATGGCCTTCAGCGTTCTTTATGGTCCAACTGTCACATCCATACAAAACTATTGGAAAAATCATAACTTTGACTATATAGACCTTTGTCGGCTAAGTAATGTCTCAGCTTTTTAATACACTGTTTAGGTTTGTCATAGCTTTTCTTACAAGGAGTAAGCATCTTTTAATTTTCTGGCTGCAGTCACCATCTGCAGTGATTTTGGAGCTCAAGAAAAGCCTGCCACTGTTTCCATTGTTTCCCCATCTATCTGCCATGAAAAGTGATGAGACTGGATCCCATGATCTTAGTTTTTTGAAAGTTGAGTTTTAAGCCAGATTTTTCACTCTCCTCTCTCACCTTCATCAAAAGGCTCTTTAGTTCCTCTTCATTTTCTGCCATAAGGGTAGTGTCATCTGTGTCATCTGTATATCTGAGGTTATTGATATTTCTCCTAGCAATCTTGATTTCAGTTTGTGCTTCACTTAGCCCGGCATTTCGCATGATATCCTCTGCATATAAGTTAAATAAGCAGGGAAACAATACATAGTCTTGACGTACTCCTTTTCCACTTTTGAACCAGTCTGTTGTTCCATGTTCGGTCCTAACTGTTGCTTCTTGACCTGCATGCAGGTTTCTCAGGAGGCAGGTAAGGTGTCTGGTATTCCCATCTCTTAAAGAACTTTCCACAGTTTGTGTCAAAGGTTTTAGGACACTCAATGAAGCAGAAGTAGATGTTCTACTGGAATTCTGTTGCTTTTTATATGATCCAACAGATGTTGGCAATTTGATTTCTGGTTCCTCCGCCTTTTCTAAATACAACTTGAACACCTGGAAGTTCTCAGGTCAGATACTGTTGAAGCTAGCTTGGAGAATTTTGAGCATTACTTTGCTAACATGTGAAATGAGTGCAACCGTGTGGCAGTTTGAACCTTCTCTGGCATTGCCCTTCTTTGGAACTGGGATGAAAACTGACCTTTTCCAGTCCTGTGGCCACTGCCGAGTTTTCCAAATTTGCTGGCATATTGAGTGCAGCACTTTAACAGCATTATCTTTTAGGATTTGAATTAGCTCAGCTGGAATTCCATCACCACCATTAGCTCTGTTCATAGTGATGCTTCCTAATGCCCACTTGAGTTCACATTCCAAGATGTCTGGCTCTAGGGGAATGATCACACCGTCGTCGTTACCTGGGTCATTAAGATCGTTTTTGTATAGTTCTTCTGTGTATTCTTGTCACCTCTTCTTATCTTCTGCTTGTTAGGTCAATACCGTTTCTGTCCTTTATTGTGCCCATCTTTGTATGAAATGTTCCCTTGGTATCTATAATTTTCTTAAAGAGATCTCTACTCTTTCCCATTCTATTGTTTTCCTCTATTTCTAGGCACTGTTCACTTACGAAGACTTTTTTATCTCTCCTTAATATTCTTTGAACTCTGCATTCAAATGAGTGTATTTTTCCTTTTCTCCTTTGCTTTTCACGTCTCTTCTTTTCTCAGCTATTTGTAAGACCTCGTCAGACAACCACTTTGCCTTTTTGCATTTCTTCTTATTGGAGATGGTTTTAATCACCACCTTCTGTACAATGTGACAAACCTCAGTCCACAGTTCTTCAAGAACTCTGTAAGATCTAATCCCTTGAATCTATTTGTCACTTCCAATGTATAATCATAAGGGATTTGATTTAGGTCATACTTGAATGGTCCAGTCGTTTCCCTACTTTCTTCAATTTAAGTCTGGAATTTGCAATAAGGTGTTCATGATCTGAGCCACAGTCAGCTCCTAGTCTTGTTTCTGCTGATTGTATAGAGCTTCTCCATCTTTGGTTGCAAAGACTATAATCAGTCTGATTTCAGTGTTGACCATCTGGTGATGTCCATATGTAGAGTCTTCTCTTGTGTTGTTGGAAGAGGGTGTTTGCTATGACCACTGTGTTCTCTTGGCAAAACTCTGTTAGCCTTTGCCCTGATTCATTTTGTACTCCAAGGCCAAACTTGCCTGTTACTCAAGGTATCTCTTGACTTTCTACTTTTGCAGTCCAATCCCCTATGATGAAAAGACATCCTTTTTTTTGTGTTAGTTCTACAAAGTCTTGTAGGTCTTCATAGAATCATTTACCTCAGCTTCCTCGGCATTAGTGGTTGGGGCACATACTTGGATTACTGTGATGGTTTGCAAAGTGAATGGTTTGCCCTGGAAATGAACAGAGATCATTCTGTCTCTTTTGAGACTGCACCCAAATACTGCATTTTGGACTCTTTCTTCTAAGGGATTCTTTCCCACGGTAGTAGATATAATGGTCATCTGAATTTAATTCATCCATTCCGGTCCATTTTAGTTCATTGATTCCTAAGATGTTGATGTTCACTCTGGCCATCTCTAGTTTGACCACTTTGTCCACTTTCAATTTACCTTGATTCATGGACCTAATATTCCAGATTTCTATGCAGTATTGTTCTTTATAGCATCAGACTTCACCTTCACCACCAGATGCATCCACAACTGGGTATTTTTATCACTTTGGCTCAGCCTCTTCATTCCTTCTGGAGCTATTTCTCCGCTCTTCTTTAGTAGCATACTGGGCACCTACCAACCTGGCGAGTTCATCTTTCGGTGTCATACCTTTTTGCCTTTTCATACTGTTCATGGAATCCTCAAGGCAAGAATACTCATTAAAAATGGGGAATAATCTAACAGCTGTCTGTTGTTATTTCCATTTCCATCTCCAATGGAGATGTACTCCAACACCTTACTGATATTACTTGGAGGAAGAGATGTTTAATCAACACCCTGGTATGAATTTTATGCCTAGGGAAAATATTAATAGTAATAAGTATTATTTACTCAATTATTTTTTCACTGATCATTCATATTTAGCTACAGAAATTGGAAATATTATACTAAGAGAACATATTTTACAAGATTCCAGCGTAGCC
The DNA here is from genome assembly GCF_049115385.1 of Moschus berezovskii. Lineage (NCBI taxonomy): Eukaryota > Metazoa > Chordata > Mammalia > Artiodactyla > Moschidae > Moschus > Moschus berezovskii. Next base: position 65,403,990 of record NC_142461.1, read on the forward strand.
TAATGAAGCAAATAATTCAGTAATTTTTTGTATTTCCTAATAACTAAGACTCAAGATTAAAAACATTTTCATCTTTCAAAGCCTTTACCTTGAACATAACAGCTCTAACCAGTAGGCCCCCCGTTCCCTACCTCCTGGTTGAACAGTGTCATCTTCCTGAAGACATATGCAGTGTTCCCCTCTTCTGAGTGGCAGGTAACTTGGTAGCAGCCATAGGATGAACTTCCTGTGGGTTCCGGCCAATACTGGTGACACTTAACCTGGTGTCAATAAATTTCAGAAATAGACATAATTTAGGTTCTCCAATTTTTAAAATATTTTAATTTTTAAGAACTTTCAAGCTTAAAGAAATGTGACAAAAATAATTTAATGAATTCTCATATACCCTTCAATTGCACTCATCTCACACACTAGTCAAGTAATGCTCAAAATTCTCCAAGCCAGGCTTCAACAATACGTGAACCATGAACTTCCAGATGTTCAAGCTGGTTTTAGAAAAGGCAGAGGAACCAGAGGTCAAATTGCCAACATTCTCTGGATCATCAAAAAAGCAAAGGAGTTCCAGAAAAACATCTCTTTCTGCTTTATTGACTATGCCAAAGCCTTTGAGTGTGTGGATGACAATAAACTGTGGAAAAATCTGAAAGACCTGCTTCTTGAGAAATCTGTATGCAGGTCAGGAAGCAACAGTTAGAACTGGACATAGAAGAACAGACTGGTTCCAAATAGGAAAAGGAGTATGTCAAGGCTGTATACTGTCACCCTGCTTATTTAACTTATATGCAGAGTACATCACAAGAAATGAATCAAGATTGGTGGGAGAAATATCAATAACCTCAGATTCACAGATGGCACCATCCTTATGGCAGAAAGTGAAAAAGAAGAGTCTCTTGATGAAAGTGAAAGAGGAGAGTGAAGAAGTTGGTTTAAAGCTCAACATTCAGAAAACTAAGATCATGGCATCTGGTCCCATCACTTCATGGCAAATAGATGGGAAATAGTGGAAATAGTGGCAGACTTTATTTTGGGGGGCTCCAAAAGCACTGCAGATGGTGACTGCAGCCATGAAATTAAGAGACGTTTGCTCCTTGAGAGAAAAGTTATGACCAACCTAGATAGCATATTACAAAGCAGAGACGTTACTTGGCCAACAAAGGTCCATCTAGTCAAGACTATGGCTTTTCCAGTAGTCATGTATGGATGTGAGAGTTGGACTATAAAGAAAGCTGAATGCCAAATAATTGATGCTTTTGAACTGTGGTGTTGGAGAAGACTCTTGAGAATCCCTTGGACTGCAAGGAGATCCAACCAGTTCATCCTAAAGGAAATCATTACTGAATATTCATTGGAAGGACTGATGCTGAAGCTGAAACTCCAATACTTTGTCTACCTAGTGCGAAGAGCTGACTCATGAAAAGACCCTGATGCTGGGAAAGACTGAAGGTGGGAGGAGAAGGGAACTTCAGAGGATGAGATGGTTGGATGGAATCACTGACTCAATGGACATGAGTTTGCGTAATCTCCGCAAGTTGGGAGAGGCCTGGCCTGCTACAGCCCATGGGGTCGCAAAGAGTAGGACATGTCTGAGCAACTGAACTGAACTGTACATATACCCTTCACAGAGATCTGCCAAAGAGCAACATTTTTTTGGTCATTTCTTCTCTTTAATGAGAGTCTGTTTGGATATATTTCAAAACTGCAAATATCTTGTTTACAACAAGCTTCCACCCAGCATTTTATCATCCATCATTAATTCTTGCCTGAACTAATTATTACTATGAGGGTAGCAAAATGGTATACTAATTGTGATATTTCTTAGATTTAATAGTAAGAAAGACTCTTCAACTAAAATGGCAAATGTAATCCATTTACTTCCATAAATTAGGATTAAAAAAATAAGATTTAATGACATACAATTCTGTTACATTCTATTCAGCCATTTAAAACATACTACTCTATCATTTTTAGAATATCCACAGAGCTGTGTAACCATCACCACCATCACTTTTAGAAAACATTCATCACTCCCAGAGGAAGGCCCACATCCATTAGTAATGACCATGCAACTCCTGATCCACCTTTCTCCCTCCATCCCAGACCTGGGCAACCACTGCTCTACTTTCTGTCCCCTGTGGCCTACTTTGGACATCACATACAGTTGAACTATAAAATATGTTGTGTTCGGTGATTGGCTTTGTTTACTCAGAATAATGTTTTCTAGGTTTATCCATGTTGCAGCATGCATCATTATTTCATACCTTCTTCTTGCTAAATAATATTCAACTGTATGACTACACCCTATTTTAACTGGTACATTTCACTTCTTTCTACCTATGGGCTACTAAGAATAATGCTGCTGTGAACATCTGTGCACCAGTTTTTGTGTGGACACGTATTTAATTCTCTTGAGTATTTCTATGAGTGAAATTGCTGAGCTGCAGTCACATTGTGTTTAGCCTCTTGAAGAACTGAAGGGTGTCTTTAAGGTAGTTACACCATTTACCAAATCCATCAGCAAGACAGCAGGTTCCATTGTCTCCATATCATTACCAACACTGATTACTTTCTGTTATATTTACTTTAGCTATCCAACTAGCTATGAGGTAGTATCTCATTGTAGCTTTCACTTGCATTTCCTTGGCAACTAATAATGCTGAGTATCTTTTCATGATCTTATTGGTCATTTGAATGTTTTCTTTGGAGAATCATCTATTCAGATCCTTTGGCCATTTTTAAATGGGATATTGTTATTTTATGGCTAAATTGTATGAATTCTTCACACATTATAAATACAAATCACTTATTCAAACATATATTATCCCATTTAAATAATAATAATGGCTAACATCACATTTCTTTTAACATATTATGTGTTAGTTGCAGTTTTAAGCATTTAACCAGGATGATTTTAATCATGACACCGTAAGAAAGGAAGTTTAAAGGTTACAAAAGAGATTAAATCAATATTAATATTTTAACTATAGATGTAACGTAATTTGAAAAATGTCTGAGCAATGTGTAAGATTCAAGTATGACTTACTCTGCCACGTTCAACCTGTGTGGTCAACATCACAACCATGGAGGAGCCTTGTTCCCAAGTCATCTGCCAAAAATCTGTACAAGTGTGTGGTAATGGCCCTTGACAAGCAATGTACTGATTTATAATTCTAGAAGAAGGAATTTCCATCTAAAAAGTAAAAGACACAAAACCAAAATCGTTTTGCATTATTACTTTTTCCTAGGATCAAATATAGGAAAATCATCTATTAAATGATAACTGAATGCAATTAACCTCAATAAATTGCAAAGTCAGTAAAACAAATCTCTATCAACTGTTTTATTTGAAGAAGAAGTTTCCTGGCAATGTGCAGTAGCTGTATATACTTTTCTTTCAATTAGTGGAAACAAATTTAAATATTTTCCAAAATACTCTTATGGAATTAAAAGCATCTATACAGAGAATCCTGTTTCACAGGCAGGGACTTCGTATAGAAATAAAAAATATTTCTCTCTATATAGGAAACAAACTACTATATATAAAAATAAACAAGGTTCTGCTATAAAGCACAGGGAATATATTCAATATCTTATAAGTTAAAATGGAAAAGAAAAAAAATGTCTCTAAACATCTTATTAGCAAATTTTGTGAGGAGCAAAAATTCTGCCATTTGCTTTAGATTTTTCATATTACATATGTGTTTATATACTATGTTATATGCATATAATCATATATAACATGAAAAGACTGGCAAGTATTTTAAATTCATTATTTTCAGAAGTAAGACTGTAACTATTTGGGGAAGATAAACTATCATCCTATTACATTTTACACACTGAATTCAAAAAGTGCGTGTGTTTATTTCTCGGCTTCCCTGGTGGCTCAGCTGGTAAAGAATCTACCTCCAATGTGGAAGACCTGGGTTCGCTCCCTGGGTTGGGAAGATCCCTGGAGAAGGGACCGGCTACCCACTCCAGTCTTCTCACCTGGAAAGTTTCATGGACTGTATATATATAATCCATGTGGTCGCAAAGAGTCAGACATGACTGAGCAACTTTGACTTTCGCCTCACTCACCATACTATTGTAACACTTTGAACAATAATAACAACAAGCACTGGTTATTCACATAAAGGGAAGTACAAATCAAACTGTAAGAAATTACCACTTTTTACCTATTAGATTGAAATATTAGAAAATTTGATAATACCATATACACATACATAGCCTTTATCTGAAACCACGGGTTCATATATGCATTGGAATTCAGAATTTGGAGGATTTTTCAAAGGTTCTTCAGTGCACACACCATGTAATGTAATAGGTAATGTTCCCTGTAGGCTATAGGTCATTACTCTGTAATCAGTCATTATCAAAAAGTCTACAAATAATAAATGCTGGAGAGGGTGTAAAGAAAAGGGAACCCTCTTGCACAGTTGGTGGGAATGTAAATTGATACAGCCACAATGGAAGATAGTATGGAGATTCCTTAAAATTCCAGGAATAAAACCACCATGGGACCCAGCAATCCCACTCCTAGGCATACACCCTGAGGAAAGCAAAACTGAAAAAGACACATGTACCCCAATATTCACTGCAGCACTACTTACAATAGCTAGAACATGGAAGCAACCTAGATGTCCATCGACAGATGAATGGACAAAGAAGCTGTGGTACGTATATACAATAGAATATTACTCAGCCATAAAAAGGAACACATTCAAGTCAGTTCTAATGAGATGGATGAACCTACAGCCTATTATACAGTGCGAAATTAAGTCAGAGAGAGAAAGATAAACATCGTATACTAACATATATATGAAATCTACAAAGATGGTACCGATGAATTTATTTCTGAAGAAACAGACAGAGAGAACAGATTTATGGACACAGGGAGTGGGGCAGAAGAGGGTGAGATGTATGGAGAGAGAAACATGGAAACTTACATTACCATATGTAAAATAGATAGCCAATGGGAACTTGCTGTATGACTCATGGAACTCAAACAGGGGCTCTGTATCAACCTAGAGGGGTGGGATGGGAGAGAGATGGGAGGGAGGTTCAAGAGGGAGGGGACATATGTATAATACTTACAGCTGATTCATGTTGAGGTTTGACAGAAAACAACAAAATTCTGTAAAGCAATTATCTTTCAATTAAGAAATAAGTGAACTTTTTAAAAAAGTCCTCATTAGAGGTACAAAGTAAAGTTGATCCTCATTAATCATGGATTCTAGAATAAACCTCAAAGTTTATATTGGCCCCTCTTATTCCAAACGACAAAGGTATAATTAAAAAAAAAAACTTACATTTATATAATTTGCATTGATATAGTCTTCATTACCCTTTAAAATGACCCGTGTAGCATCATCTGAAAAAATTTAAAAGAAAGAATATTTTAATAAAAGTTAAGTTAAGAAGATTAAACTTAACACACAAAGAGAATAGATACTTACAAGGCGAAATATCTCTGTATCTATTTTTGGAAATGTTCTGAGGTAATTTGGCACAACACATTGTCATTCCAGGCTTTTTCCGATATAGTTGCTAAAAAAAGAAAGTACACGACAAGTTCAGAAAGCCATCGAAGTTTTTATTTTTTTAGATTTGATTCTATACTATCAAGAAATGGGTTTTTACCTTGGAATACCTCATCTATGCAATGATGTATCTTAGGTTAGTAAAGTATTGAACCAGGTTTGCAAAGCTGAGTTCTGCAAAATTTCTAATATGAATTATAAACATTTTGAAAAATGGTAAAACATGTAAAAACAATTTTGCTTACAGAAAGAGCACCTGAAGTTTTAAATAGCAAATCTATAGTAAATATTTATTTCATTTATATTTGAAGGTACTCCTTTACTTATTTTTTAACATATATCCACTCTTTGTTAGATTTTTCTTCCCATTTAGGTAGCTTTCATTTAGAGATGTTTAAAAGGAAAACTGATCTTGAGGAAGAAAAATGGAACTGGGGGAATTAACCTGCCGGACTTCAGGCTCTACTGCAAAGCCACAGTCATCAAGACAGTATGGTACTGGCATAAAGACAGAAATATAGATCAATGGAACAAAATAGAAAGCCCAGGGATAAATCCACGCACCTATGGACACCTTATCTTTGACAAAGGAGGCAAGAATATAAAATGGAGAAAAGACAGTCTCTTTAACAAGTGGTGCTGGGAAAACTGGTCAGCCACTTGTAAAAGAATGAAACTAGAACACTTTCTAACACCATACACAAAAATAAACTCAAAATGGATTAAAGAGCTAAATGTAAGACTAGAAACTATAAAACTCCTAGAGGAAAACATAGGCAAAACACTCTCCGACATAAATCACAGCAGGATCCTCCATGACCCACCTCCCAGAATATTAGAAATAAAAGCAAAAATAAACAAATAGGACCTAATTAAAATCAAAAGCTTCTGCACAGCAAAGGAAACTATAAGTAAGGTGAAAAGACAGCCTTCAGAATGGGAGAAAATAATAGCAAATGAAGCAACGGATAAAGGATTAATCTTCAAAATATACAAGCAGCTCCTGCAGCTCAATTCCAGAAAAATAAATAACCCAATCAAAAAATGGGCCAAAGAACTAAACAGACATTTCTCCAAAGAAGACATAAAGATGGCTAACAAAGACATGAAAAAATGCTCAACATCCCTCATAATCAGAGAGATGCAAATCAAAACCACAATGAGATACCATTTCACACCAGTCAGAATGGCTGCTATCCAAAAGTCTACATGCAATAAATGCTGGAGAGGATGTGGAGAGAAAGGAACCCTCTTACACTGTTGGTGGGAATGCATAGTACAGCCACTATGGAGAACAGTGTGGAGATTCCTCAAAAAACTGGAAATAGAACTGCCATATGATCCAGCAATCGCACTCCTGGGCATACACACCGAGGAAACCAGAATTGAAAGAGACACATGTACTCCAATGTTCATTGCAGCACTGTTTACAATAGCCAGGACATGAAAGCAACCTAGATGTCCATCTGCAGACGAATGGATAAGAAAGCTTTGGTACATATACACAATGGAGTATTATTCAGCTATTAAAAAGAATACATTTGAATCAGTTCTAATGAGGTGGATGAAACTGGAGCCTATTATACAGAGTGAAGTAAGCCAGAAAGAAAAACACCAATACAGTATACTAACACATATATATGGAATTTAGAAAGATGCAAATGATAACCCTGTATACGAGACAGCAAAAGAGACACAGATGTATAGAACAGTCTTTGGGACTCTGTGGGAGAGCGTGAGGGTGGGATGATTTGGGAGAATGGCATTGAAACACGTATGTTGTCAAATGTGAAACGAATCACTAGTTCAGGGTCAATGCATGTTATAGGATACTCGGGGCTGGCGTGCAGGGATGACCCAGAGGGAGGATAAAGGGAGGAGGGAGGTGGGAGGGGGTTCAGAAGGGGGAACTTATGTAAACCCGGGGCGAATTCATGTCAATGTATGGCAAAACCAACCAATATAATATTGTAAAATAATTTGCCTCCAATAAAAAATAAATTAATTACTTAAAAAATAAATAAATAAAATAAAAAATAAAAGGAAAACTGATGTGTCCTAAATATTTTATAATCATTTGTCTATAACATATACTCCAGAGCAACAGATATTAATGATGGCTAACTACACTGACAAAAATTAGAGAAGGATTAAATATGACACGGCACAAAAACCATTCTTTAACTCAGGATTTTTAAGTCTATAACAGTGTATCTTCATCTGCCACCTTTCATAAAAACAGCTATTTAATTATAGAAAAAAGTGTAGTTTGATGACATATACCTATAAAATCTCCTTATCTCCCACTTTTAAACTGATACCTATTAGTGAAACCACAGCTAGTATTTGGGGAGTAATTTTTAAAACTTTACATTTTACAGCTCTTTTTGCCAGTATTTCTCAATAATATTTTATTAATACATTATAACTGATACTAGATTAGGCAATAAAGAGGTCATGAAATTAATAAGAAAATATGGGCAAACACCTTTTCTATACCATGTTACTTACATCAAACTGTGTCAGTACTGTTCCAGTGATAAGACCCTCAGCCAGTTGGATCATCGACTCTCGCAGGGAGTAGTCATCCTGATGGACGCTGTCGAGCGGGGCTTTCTCAGGAATATACTGGAAGTCTGGCTCATTTTCTAGCTTTTCTTCTACTACATCATACACAGCTACAAAAACAAAACCAATATGGAAACCTTAATGAATTGGCAAAATGAATTTACCAGATATTATTTAATTTTATGTCACAAAAAAATATTCACTTATTCGTCACTCATCAGATCTGAGTCTGGGGTCACTATATATGGGTCAAGAGTGTTGTGGAGTTGAAAAAGTACCTCTGGGGAAAAGAAGGGTTCTTGGCCATTATTGCTGAAAATGTCTACAACTTGCAGAGACAATAAGAAAAAGATGAATGTCAAGAAGATCTGCTCTGAACACATCTGTCCTTAATCTGTGGAATCTTGCACAAGAGCACCAATAGAGACCTATCCACCACACATGTAGACAGGAAGAGTTACACATGAACTGAACAAAATGCTAAACTAAATGTTCTATTGTTGTTTCTCTACATATTTATCAAACAACTTAGAGGACTAGATTTTTAAATTTTTTAATACATTTCTTTATTTGGCTGCACAAGTTTTAGTTGAGGCTCTTGGGATCTGGTTCCCTGACAAGGGATAGAAACCAGGTCGTCTTCTGCCTTGGGAGTGTGGAGTTCTAACCACTGGACCACCGGGAAGTCCCAGGAAACCAAATTTCAAAGGAGAATTCTAGGCCAGAATTCATAGTCATGGGAGTGAGGGGAGCCAAACTCTAGGCTGTAACCCTTAGCCCAATCTCAGCCTGCCCTCTTCTTCTTTCCACCCTCAGCTCCACTCTGTAATTGAGGGACCTATAAACATACCATGAACAACATCCCAGTCCACACAGAAGCTCAGTCTACACCCTTGTGGAAATTGCTTCTTACGATACCTTATTGGCCTATATCCTGTCACCAACCCTTGGGAGAACAGACCTGGGAAAACTGGCCACAAAAACCCAGGAAGTGGGCTCAGAGCTATTTCGTCAGAGAACTGAGAGTTGAAAAAAGTGGTCTAGAAAGGACGGAGAGGCCATAGGTGCTGGCTTGCATGCACCCTTGGTCCTGCAGAATCCTGACCCCCATGGGGGCAGCAGAGCTGAAGAAGAGCAGAACTTTCTAAAGGATGGAGTCAAGCTCCTGCCTTTAAGAGGCTTTATTCCTGCTCAGATATAAATGCATTTTTGAGAAGAACAGATTTCTGAAATGAAGAATACAAAGACAAAAAGATGTGAAAGAATTTTGTCTAAGAAGAAATAAGATTTAAAGGGGAAAAGACCAGGACAAATAAGCTCTTATTTTCGGATATTTTTAACTAATTAATTGCTTACGGCTGTGCTGGGTATTCACTGATGCATGGGCACTCTCTGGGTGTGGCGCATAGGGTTCTCACTGCAGTGGCTCCTCCTGTTGCAGAGCCTGAGTTCTGAGCTCTCAGGCTCTAGAGCGCAGGCTCAGTGGCTGCGGCACATGGGCTTAGTTGCTCTGCAGCATGTGGAATCTTTCGGACCAGAGATTCAACCCATGGCCCCTGCACTGGCAGGCAGATTCTTAACCACTGGACCACCAGGGAAGTCCTTTTCTGACATTTTTTACAAACATAATTTAAATTTTTGATTACACATTATTTTTTTTTAAAACGGACATGACACCCGCATTGAAAGTGAATCCTGGTCCAGATTTTAATGATAAAACAGTATTAGAAAGATCTTTGCCAAAAGAAGTAGGTACCAGGTGGGTTGCTCTCCTACTTTAAAGTATAAACGGGGTAACTTGGAATTGCAAAATGACCATGCCTTTTCCATTATATAGACTTCTGTTCATATTCTCTCTGTACTAGTCATGAATTTGCAAGCAGGTAATGAATGTCTTGGTGAATAAATGTATTCAGCCATAATATGATGTTAATTTACTTGTCTCACTGGATGGCTGTAAACATTAAATGAGAAGGTACAAAAGAGCCAGGTCTATGGAAAGCATTTTAAAATTATTAGCTAATATGATTATTAAGTTCTCCAGGATCTGTTATCAAGAGAAAATTGAAAAAAAGTCAAATTGAGAGACAACTCTCAGTATGAAAATTAAGTTGCTTTATGTGACAGAAAATGCCTAAAAATGAACCACCTAAATATCAGATCTAAATAAATGAGTTCTTTTAAAAGTCAAAAATGGAATGTTCTGTTGAAGTCTTCTAAATTTTCCTTGAAAGCTAATTTCTTTTTTTAACAAACTGAAGGTTTATGGCAATTCTGTGTTGAGCAAGCCTATTGCTATCATTTTTCAAGCAGCATTTTTTACTTTGTGTCTCTCATATTTTTGTAATTCTCCCAATAAATTTCAAACTTTTTGTTTTTATTATATTTTCTATAGTGCTCTATGATCAATGATCTTTGATTTAGTATTTCAAAAAAGATTATGACTCCCTGAAGGTTCAGGTGGCTCAGAGGTTAAAGCGTCTGCCTCCAATGCGGGAGACCCGGGTTCAATCCCTGGGTCGGGAAGATCCCCTGGAGAAGGAAACGGTAACCCACTCCAGTATTCTTGCCTGGAGAATCCCATGGATGGAGAAGCCTGGTAGGCTACAGTCCACGGGGTCGCATAGAGTCGGACACGACTGAGCGATGGAACGGAAGCCTGGTAGGCTACAGTCCACGGGGTCGCATAGAGTCGGACACGACTGAGCGATGGAACGGAACGGAACGGAAGGTTCAGATGATGATAGCAATTTTTACCAATAAAGTATTTTTAAATTAAGGTATATACGTTACATACTTAACAGACTACACTATAATATAAACTAAATTTTCTATGTACTGAGAAATTTAAAAAACATGTGACTTGCTTTACTATAATATTTTATTTATTTACTGTGATATTTATTGCAATGGTCTGGAACTGAAACTGCAATATCTCCAACGTCTGCATGTAGAGAAGATAAAATGAAAATGTCCGTACTCAAGGGGCAAAATGGGTGTGTGGGGGAGTAGGTATTTCTAATTACATTTTGCTTCTTATGGTATGTAGTCAGCAACTAACAACGTGACATTAACCAATAATTACTCTTCTGACTAAAACTATGATTAACAATAAATTGTTCAGAACAAAACTAGAATAATATATCTAATATTAGACAGTACAGGCACTTAAGAATTTTTTCTCAGAGAATGCTGAATGTTGAGGAAACGTGAAACTATGCCATTATGAACACAGGTTAAAGGACCTGGGATTGTTAAACTGGAAAAAAAAAAAGACAGCTTCTAGTAAAACTCACTGCAAAACACTGATGAGGGATTGAACTTATTCTGTATTACATTTATTCTGCATAGCATAAAGAGACAGAACTAGTAACGCTGGGATTGAAGGAAGATGGACTTTTAGATCAATTAATAGTTTCACACTGTCCACAGGGGGAACGAACTGCTTCAGGAGCTACTGAGCACTCCACGTGGCAGGATATTCTTGAGGTTGTCATGGAAACTAAACTCTAGCTTGTTGGTTTTCTACAGGTGGAACAGCAAGTATATCTGAGTAACCTAGGACTCCTTGAGCACCATGGGGGTGAGAGAGGCAATTGCAGTCATGGTGGTCTGGAGAGAACTTCCTGAGGCTGACATCTCAGCAGAGACCTGAACGACGTGAGGGTATACACTGCACAAACGTCAAGAGGAGTGCTTTAAGCAGAAGGGCTATCAAGAAGGCCAGCAAAGACAACAAGAGAGTGAAGAAGGCAGAGGGGCAGGCAAGGTGGCTGAGAATATGCATTTGACTCCACATGTGTACACTTCTCTGGTGGCTCAGTGGTTAAAAAAAGAAACCACCTACCAATTCAGGAAACGTGGGTTTGATCCCTGGGCTGGGAAGATCCCCTGGAGAAGGAAATGGCAAACCACTCCGTATTCTTGCCTAGAAAATCCCATGAACAAAGGAGCCTGGTGGGCTATAGTCCATGGGGTCGCAAAAGAATTGAACATGACTTAGTGACTAAACAACAACCACTATGAATGGAAGCCACAGGTCAGTCTGATGTGGCCAAGTCCTAAGAAGTCCACGCTAGCTGCTGTGTCTAGTAATAAACATGAGGGAATTATTAAAAACATGCAGTAAATCACAGAGTACTCACCATTAGGTCGAACTAGAAGGACTAACTCCCCAGAATGCCTCTCACAGCTCGCTTTGATCAGCAGGACAACCTGGTCATGGGTGTGCTCTGCAATGTCGTGACCGTTGATCAGTACCACTTGGTCCCCTTCATTTAATCGAGGGACACACAGGTCAGCCTGTCAAGGGATACAAAGAAGGTTTCAAATTCACACATAGCTTTCTGGAAGTAAGGAACAGCAATTTACTTTTATAGACTCCAGAGGAGAAATAAAATTACATACAGAAATCATCTATCCATTCACTCATCTATTAAAAAAACAGAAATAGAAAAGTCACTTTCAGACCTCCCTGGTGGTCCAGTGGTGAAGAATTCATCTGCCAATGCAGGGGACACAGGTTCAATCCCTGGTCCGGGAAGATCTCAGATGCTGAGGGGCAGCTAAGGCTGTGCACCACAACTACTGAGTTTGTGCTCCAGAGCCTGTGCTCCGCAACCAGAGAAGCCACCAAAATGAAAAGCCCATGTACAACTATAGTACCCGTGCTTGCAGCAACTAGAGAAAGCCTGCATGCAGCAATGAAAACTCAGCGGAAACAAAAAGAAATTAAAAACAAAACTCACTTTTCTATAAAGACATTCTTTTTTTCCTTCTTTATTAATAATTTTCCCCTGATGCCCTAATACATTTCCAGACATACAGGTAAGACTAACGCTCTCAAGTGCGTAGATCAAGGTAGCTCTCACTTTGCACTGTCCAGATACATACGAATTTGAGTTGCCACAGTTGAGTTAAATAACACCAGTCTCCTAACATCATGCAAATTCAGTTACTGCATAATTGCAAGTAACTGCATCAAGTTCAAAACTTGCTGTTAGCCTGACAGTCCAAAAATCACTATATAAATCATAAATATGCAGCATGATCAATGACCAATCACATCCCTTCTTTCAAAGTCTATTGGTGGCTTGTTGTTATGCATCAGTTACTCAGTTCATATGGAGACAGCAAAGCAGGGACTTGTGTGGTCTCCTTGTCTCCCAAAGACAAACCCATTTTGGGTAACGAGTAACTGGCCAAAAAGTTACAAGTGCAGCAAAGAAACGAAAAGGGACAGTGCTGAAGGTGAAATTCAAAGTGAACATAAACGGAGTTATAAAAGAAGTAATTGACTATGTAAATATCAACATTTCTATTGCTTGAGAGACCCTAGATACGCAGGGAAAGGAATTTAGAGAAGATGAACTTATTAGCACAAATCATGAAAGTGGTTGTGACAAGAAGGATGAAGATGTCCAAGGAAGTGATGCTGGCAAGAAACTTCTTGGGACTTCCCTGGCAGTCCACTGATTAAGACTCCACACATCCAATGCAGGGGGTGTGGGTTCTATCCCAGGTCACGGAAATACCATACCACATGCCACACTGTGGCAAAAAAAAAAAAAAATTGAGAAGAAATAAAAATGGACAGATCTTTAAAAAACAAAAACTCAATACAGGAACTCCTGGAAGATATTTCATATCACTGAAAGTGCAAAGGACAAGTGGAAGTGGATTCAGACTTAGAAAGAATTATCATTATTTGTTGAGATAAATAAGGAAAAACGCTCACGCTGTAATTTAAGTTATATGACAAGAAAAAAAAAAAGCACTGTTCACAAATTACCTTTGGTAAGTTTTCACAAAGAAATAAAACACTTTGATTCTCAATGTTTCTGATGTTCTGAATTACAGGATACTGAATCAGTATTATTTTATTATTTCTTCATTTCCCAATACATTTAAAGGAGAAAGCATCAGAAATTTCAATGTTTTGATAAAAACTTTAAAGGTCATGGAAAAGAACACCATTTTCCCCTTTGACTTGGTATGGGTTCAGGCCACATGGTTATCTTTATAGCCCTGCACTACTGTGCGCAAATAATTAAGGTAAAAGAAATCAACAGAAATATGGACAGCCTGTTACACAAATGGAATTTTGCCAAGAGAACGCACTGGTCATAGCAAACGCCCTCTTCCAACAACATAAGAGAAGACTCTACACGTGGACATCACTAGATGGACAACACCGAAATCAGATTGATTATATTCTTTGCAGCCAAAGATGGAGTAGCTCTATAAAAACAAAAACAGCAAAAACAAGAACGGGAGCTGACTGTGGCTCAGACTGTGGCTCAGTCATCATGACTATGACTCCTTATTGCGAAATTCAGACTTAAATTGAAGAAAGTAGGGAAAACCACTAGACCATTCAGGTATGACCTAATCAAATCCCTTATGATTATACAGTGGAAGTGAGAAATAGATTTAAGGCACTAGATCTGATAGACAGAGTACGTGATGAACTATGGACGGAGGTTCATGACATTGTACAGGAGACAGGGATCAAGACCATGCCCGTGGAAAAGAAATACAAAAAAGCAAAATGGCTGTCTGAGGAGGCCTTACAAATAGCTGTGAAAAGAACAGAAGCAAACAGTAAAGGAGAAAAGGAAAGATATTCCCATTTGAATGCAGAGTTCCAAAGAATAGCAAGGAGAGATAAGAAAGCCTTCCTAAGCAATCAATGCAAAGAAATAGAGGAAAACAATAGAATGGGAAAGACTAGAGGTTTCTTCAAGAAAATTAGATACACCAAGGGAACATTTCATGCAAAGATGGGCTCGATAAAGGACAGAAATGGTATGGACCTAACAGAAGCAGAAGATATTAAGAAGAGGTGGCAAGAATACACAGAGGAACTGTACAAAAAAGAGCTTCACAACCCAGATAATCATGATGGTGTGATCACTCACCCAGAGCCAGACATCCTGGAATGTGAAGCCAAGTGGGCCTTAGAAAGCAAAACTAGTGGAGGTGATGGAATTCCAGTTGAGCTATTTCAAATTCTGAAAGATGATGCTGTCAAAGTGTGGCACTCAATATGTCAGCAAATTTGGAAAACTCAGCAATGGCCACAGGACTGGAAAAAGGACAGTTTTCATTCTAATCCCAAAGAAAGGCAATGCCAAAGAATGCTTAAACTACCATATAATTGCACTCATCTCACACACTAGTAAAGTAATGCACAAAACTCTCCAAGCCAGGCTTCAGCAATACGTGAACAGTGAACTTCTGCATTTTCAAGCTGGATTAAGAAAAGGCAGAGGAACCACAGATCAAATTGCTAACATCTGCTGGATCATCGAAAAAGCAAGAGAGTTCCAGAAAAACATCTATTTCTGCTTTCTTGACTATGTCAAAGCCTTTGACTGTGTTTAGTTCAGTCGCTCAGTCATGTCCGACTCTTTGCGACCCCATGAATCACAGCATGCCAGGCCTCCCTGTCCATCACCAACTCCTGGAATTCACTCAAACTCATGTCCATCGAGTCGGTGATGCCATCCAGCCGTCTCATCCTCTGTCGTCCCCTTCTCCTCCTGCCCCCAATCTTTCCCAGCATCATAGTCTTTTCCAGTGAGTCAACTCGTCGCATGAGGTGGCCAAAGTACTGGAGTTTCAGCTTTAGCATCAGTCCTTCCAGTGAACACCCAGGGTTGATCTCCTTTAGAATGGACTGGTTGGATCTCCTTGCAGTCCAAGGGACTCTGTGGATCACCATAAACTTGGAAAATTCTGAAAGAGATGGGAATACCAGACCACCTGACCTGCCTCTTGAGAAACCTATATGCACGTCAGGAAGCAACAGTTAGAACTGGACATGGAACTGGTTCCAAATAGGAAAAGGAGTATGTCAAGGATGTATATTGTCACCCTGCTTATTTAACTTATACGCAGAGTACATCATGAGAAACGCTGGGCTGGAAGAAGCACAAGCTGGAATCAAGATTGCTGGGAGAAATATCAATAACCTCAGATATGCAGATGACACCACCCTTATGGCAGAAAGTGAAGAGGAACTAAAAAGCCTCTTGATGAAAGTGAAAGAGGATAGTGAAAAAGCTGGCTTGAAGCTCAACATTCAGAAAACTAAGACCATGAAATCAGGTCCCATCACTTCACGGGAAATAGATGGGGAAACACTGTCAGACTTCATTTCTTTGGGCTCCAAGATCACTGCAGATGGTGAGTGCAGTCATGAAATTAAAAGATGCTTACTCCTTGGAAGGAAAGTTATGACCAACCTAGACAGCATATTAAAAAGCAGAGATACTACTTTGCCAACAAAAGTCTGTCTAGTCAAGGCTATGGTTTTTCCAGTGATCATGTATGGATGTGAGAGTTGGACTGTGAAGAAAGCTGATCACCGAAGAATCGATCCTTCTGAACTGTGGTGCTGGAGAAGACTCTTGAGAGTCCCTTGGACTGCAAGGAGATCCAACCAGTCCATCCTAAAGGAGACCAATCCTGGGTGTTCACTGGAAGGACTGATGCTGAGGCTGAAACTCCAATACTTTGGCCACCTCATGCGAAGAGCTGACTCACTGGAAAAGACCCTGATATTGGGAGGGATTGGGGGCAGGAGGAGAAGGGGACGACAGAGAATGAGATGGCTGGATAGCATCACCGACTCAATGCACATGAGTTTGAGTGAACTCCAGGAGTTGGTGATGGACAGGGAGACCTAGCATGCTGCAATTCATGGTTTCACAAAGAGTCGGACATGACTGAGCGACTGAACTGAACTGTTTCCAGGAATACAGTAATGAGAACACAACAAAATAAAGTTTGCAGGATGATGGGTTAGACCTTGAAGGAAATGATGGGGCTGGGCCTTACAGAAAGGGCTGTGGCAAAGGCTTGAAAGATGGAAGCAGGACTAAACTCACTATACAACACAAAGTCAACGAAATCCAACAAGGTACTGTCATTAGTAGAAAGAGCACTGATCCAGAAGTCAGGTTCTTCCACTGCTGCTTATGAAATGTGTGATTTTAGACACCTGAAATTCGGAAAATGGAACAGGTCATCTTTTAATTATGCATAGTTGTGAAATTTAAAAAATGTGATATTTCAATGTAAAGAATTAAAATCTGGGAAATTCAAAGTTAAGGTTCAGACCATTTCCTTGAGGTGCTCTTTCTCTACTTCTCCGTTTGTTATAGCGTACTACTAGTTACCTGTTATAACTGAAGGGAACCCTCTTACACTTAATCTTCTTCTGCCCTTTGTCAGGTATGATTTCTTACTTGCATTTCATTCTGATTTGGAAAGTCTACATCAGATGAATTTTGCTGGGACAACAGCTATTGGCTTGAATATGATCAGACAGGAAGAAATATACAATGTTGGAAATTGCTGTTGTTCAGTCACGAAGTCATGTCTGACTCTTTGCAAACCCATGGACTGCAGCACGCCAGGCTTGGAAATTACTCTGTCCATTTCAAAAGGTGTCCAAAAGAGCAAATGACATTAAAGTATTTTAAACACTGCCCTTTTCTACCAATCACCTAAAATGAGGTTTCTAAACACTGTAATGGTCTCTAAGTTAATAATATTTCATTTATTTTGTATTTGATTCTAAAGTCAACCACTATTTACAGAACATTATTCTGGTAGAAAGGAAAAATTACCAATATAGTAATCTATATAGCCTAAAAAGAATATTTAGCATCAGAAAGCTCTGTTTGGAAATTAACCTGTCTATAGAGTGCTCCCTGAACATCCTTGACTGAATTGCAAACTATCCACGTTCACTGCTCAGAAAAAAATCAATATTCGTTTTATGAGTTTACCTGGCATACAAATAAAAAAAGATTTCTTTCCTAATTGTAAGGGCAATACATGCTCACCATCGTGAGTCAGACAATTAAAAAAAGGGAGCAAGAGATAAATATCAGTAATTCCGTCACCAAGGTGAAATACTGCTAATGATTTCAGCATGTTTCCAGATTTTTAAAATATAACTCACAATTTAAAAAACTGGATAAAACACATATGAAATTATAATATGTATTTTCATTGAGTATAGTTGATTTACAATATTGTGTTATTCTCAGATGTACAGGTAAGTGACTGAGTTATACATATTAATATAGGTATGTCTTTCAGTTATTTTCCATTACAGGTTATTACAAGACATTGAATATAGTTCCCTGAGCAATAAAATAAATCCTTGCTACTTATCTATTTTATACACAGTGGTGTGCATCTGTTAATCCTGTACTCCTAACTTATCCCTCCTAGCCTCTTCCCTCTTTGGTAATCATAAGTTTGCTTTTTATGTCTCGGAGTCTGTCTTTGTTTTATAAATAAATTTATTTGTATTATCTTTAGATTCTACATATAAATAATACCATATAATATTTGTCTTTTTCTGTCTGACTGACTTCACTCAGTTTGATAATCTCTAGGTCCATTCATATCACTGCAAACAGCATTATTTCATTCTTTTTTATAGCTGAGTAGTATTCCACTGTAAAATATTTTTCAAAATACTATCTTACAAAAACCTTTCCATACTTACATAAAACTCTCATCTATTATTTCAATAGCTGCAAACCAAAGCATAATTTATTTAGTCAGCTCTACTGCAAGGAGATCCAACCAGTCCATTCTAAAGGAGATCAATCCTGGGTGTTCACTGGAAGGACTGATGCTAAAGCTGAAACTGCAATACTTTGGCCACCTCATGCGACGAGTTGACTCACTGGAAAAGACTCTGATGCTGGGAAAGGTTGGGGGCGGGAGGAGAAGGGGACGACCGAGAATGAGATGGCTGGATGGCATCACCGACTCTGTGGACATGAGTCTGAGTGAACTCCGGGAGTTGGTGATGGACAGGGAGGCCTGGCGTGCTGTTATTCATGGGGTCGCAGAGAGTCGGACACGACTGAGTGACTGAACTGAACTGAATGATGTACATTTTGATTTTCCCTCAAATTTTAATTTTCACAGACAATACTACAGTCAACATTGTTGTGTATCCTATATTCTGTTTCATAAGAGGTAATTCCTAAAAGTAGAATTATCAGGTCAAAAGACATATATTTGACTTTTAGTTAAAACTTTTGTATTGGGGAAAGGTATAGCTGATCACCGAAGAATTGATGCTTTTGAACTGTGGTGTTGGAGAAGACTCTTGAGAGTCCCTTGGACTGCAAGGAGATCCAACCAGTCCCTTCTAAAGGAGATCAATCTTGGGTGTTCACTGGAAGGACTGATGCTAAAGCTGAAACTCCAATACTTTGGCCAACTCATGCGACGAGTTGACTCACTGGAAAAGATTCTGATGCTGGGAGGGATTGGGGGCAGGAGGAGGCGGGGATGACAGAGAATGAGATGGCTGGATGGCATCACCGACTCGATGGACATGAATTTGAGTGAACTCCGGGAGTTGGTGATGGACAGGGAGGCCTGGCGTGCTGTGATTCATGGGGTCGCAAAGAGTCAGACACGACTGAGCGACTGAACTGAACTGAATACACTGCACAGTTTAAAAAGCTGACTTGGTCTGTAAGATTATTATGACAAGAAACCATTTCCTGCGTTCTTCTCTATGCTCGACCCCCCCACCCCCTCATTTGAGGCAACTTGTTTCAACATTTTAGCTACAGCTTTTGTATTTACGTTAGTATCACTGTGTAACACTCCAATTTTTTAGTTTTTATTTTAGACATTATCTAACTTTCTACTTGATAAATGAGAATACAGCCACCTCTCACCTCCTCATCTTGCAGTACCCCCATCCCCCAACACATATTTTCCAATACATACTGAACAAATAATTTGGACTACTTCCCTTATCTTTCACATGTGTAGTAAGTTTATTATATACATCATATCCCTGTCTTGTCACTTCTGATCACAAGGGATTTGTTTAAAAGAGGACATTTGATCCAAGGTTTTGCTTCCTCTGAGTCTGTAATTTAGAGTGAGGAGTCTAATGACTCTGGGGTGCTGAGCTGGTTACATAAAATACAAACCCAGAAGTTGCTGGTAGGCACATCCCTTCAAAAGAACTGAGGGACAGAATAGTGGCAGCTTCACAATTTCTATTTAGTTGAAATTCTGGAGTCACCATCATATCTAAACAAAGAGTGTTGTGTGTGGTGCTAATGTTACAGGAACTTGGCTTGAAGATGCTACTAAGTACACTTTTCATTTAGAATGTATTTCATTGTAGCTTGAGAGATTAAGCTGATTCCAGTACAAACCGGTTTACACTGAGAAAGGAAAATTCACAAAAAAAGAAATGGACATGAAAAGCAGTTCTGATGATTTTTAAAATTCTTTCTAGAAGTCTGACTACATTCTTGTCCTGGGGTTTTGTGATACACCTCTACAGCTGTATGAAAAATTTTGTATTTATAATAAAGCCAGGGGTAAGCAGTGACAGACTACTTTCTTGGGCTCCAAAATTACTGCAGCCATAAAATTAAAAGACACTTGCTCCTTGGAAGGAAATCTATGACAAATCCTAGATGGTGTATTCAAAAGCAGAGACATCAATTTGCTGATAAAGGTCCACATAGTCAAAGCTATGGTTTTTCCAGTAGTCATGTATGGATATGAGAGTTGAATCATAAAGAAGGCTGCTACACAATTTCTATTTAGTAGAGATTCTGGAGTCACCAAAGAATTGATGCTTTCAAATTATGGTGCTGGAGATGACTTTTGAGAGTCCCTTGAACTGTACGGCGATCAAACCAGTCAATCCTAAAGGAAATCAACCATGAATATTCATCGAAAGGACTGATGCTGAAGCTCCAGTACTTTGCCCACCTGATGCAAACAGCCAATTCACTGGAAAGGACCCTGATGCTGGGAACAATTAAAGAGGAGAAGGGGGTGACAGAGGATGAGATGGTTAGATAGTATCACTGACTCGATGGACATGAATCTGAGCAGACCCTAGGACACAGTGAAGGACAGGGAGTGCTGCAGTCCATAGGCTCACAGTGTGCTGTAGGCCACGGGGTTACTAAGACTCAGAGACAACTTAACAACTGAACAACAACAAAAATTTCACAAGTGCCCTGTTATTTGCAATCAACAAGTTCTTAAAAACCAGAACCAAAACCAGGTATCATGATATCCTTGTTCAATCTTGACTGTGATCTTCAAATCAACTTTGAGGTTGCTGCAAAGCACCGAAATCCCATAACTGGTCTCTTTCTCTCAGGCTTCAGGTTCCTACCTTTCCCAGGTCAGAGACAGTTAAATGATAAGGGTACTGACTCAAAGTTCTTAAAGAAAAATGCAGTTAAACAGAACAAACAACAGAAACGAGAATCTGAAAGCAGTATTTACTATATAATGAGCAATAAAAATGATGTACCCACAATTTATCAAAAATTGTCCTTATGATTCACAAGCAGAAAGCTTATGAGTGCTGAAGCTAAAGGACAGGGCAGCGGGGCAGGGGGTTTTCATCATTATGGGCACATACAGTATTTTCTTTACTTTTGCTCAGCATGCTCACAATGAAGAGTCTCAAATAAATATTTTAAACAGAAAGTAGACAAATAGAATGTAAGTAAACAATTCTAAATGAAAAAAGAAATCAACAAAAAAGCAAACAAACTATACCTCTGTCTACATTTTGCTGTTTAGAGGGGTTATTTTGATAGAATCTAGAGTCTTTGTAAAAACAAGTATCTAGAAGACAGGGAAGAAATAAAAATTAACTTCCCAGCAATTTAGAAGATTCAGCAAACAACATGTGATACTTGACAAATTAAATGATTCATTTTATTGCTTTATTTATACTAAGAAAATAAGTAAGTATTCTTGAAGCTAGGATCACTGAGAAGGCTGTTGAACTCACAGGGGTTCCTGGCGCAACTCGGGACACGATCACAGGCATCTTCTGGTCACATCCTCCCTTCACATTAGAGCAAATCAAGCATTAGTCATACATTACAGATATAGAAACACCTTATTTAAAAAGATGAGTGCAAAACAAATTCTAAGTTACCTTTACATTGAATCCAAACCTCCCATTTTCATCAGGTTTCATTCTGATTAGAACGAGATTATCATGTGGAATACCACCATTAGGCTTAAAAAGACAAAAACAGATGACTCATCATTCTCTTCATTTTTAGGCTACTTACTTTCAGATATACAGGAAGCATGCTTTGTGTATGCTGATATTATCTAAAGTGTATAAAGAATCATAATTCAAATTTCTCTCTTGCCTTACCACTGTGTACTAGACTATAAGCGCCATAGTAACAGGGCCTTTATTAATTACCTAATTAGTTAACCACAGTGTCCCTAGATCCTGGCTCAAAGCTTTGCACAGAGCAAGTATTCGTAAGTTTTACATGAATTCATTATTCCCTCTGCTTTTTAGAAACAGCTTCATTGAGATACAATTCACATAGTATACTTCACCCATTCAGAGTATAATTCAGTAATTTCTACTACAGTGACAGAATTGTACCAACACCACTATTCAACTTTAGAACCTTTTCCTCATCCCCCAAAGAAACCCTGTGTCCATCATCAGTCACTACCCCTCTGCTTGCCCTCATCCCCCAAGTCTTATTCAACCCCTCATCTATTTTCTCTCCCTCCATATATACATACTTGACTATTCTGAACATTTCATGTACGTAGAATTACACAATATATGGTCATTTATAACAGGCTTCTCGGAGAAGGCAACGGCAAGCCACTCCAGTACTCTTGCCTAGAAAATCCCATGGATGGAGGAGCCTGGTAGGCTGCAGTCCATGCAGTCACTAAGAGTTGGACATGACTGAGCGACTTCACTTTCCCTTTTCACTTTCACACATTGGAGAAGGAAATGGCAACCCACTCCAGTGTTCTTGCCTGGAGAATCCCAGGGACGGGGGAGCCTGATGGGCTGCCGTCTATGGGGTCACACAGAGTCGGACACGACTGAAGTGACTTAGCAGCAGCAGCAGCAGCAGCATAACAGGCTTCTATCACTTAATGTTGTAGGCCTACTCTTTAAGGTAAGTATCTGGCTAATTCTTTCTTATCCTTCAAGACACAGGTCTGAGACGATCATTTCTGGGAAATCTTCCCTTAAATCCACAGCTGAATTAGTTGTATTTATATGTTTGTGAATTCCCTAAAATCACTTCTAATTACAGAACTCATCCTCCTCAACGCACCAGTAGCATTTAACACAGGTGATTACTCTCTCTGTGACCTTCTTCTTATCAGCTAGCTGGCTAGTTTTCTTTCCTACCATTTTGTCTGCATCTTCTCAGTTTCCTTTGCTTTCATCTCCCTCATGTTCATAGCTTGGAGGACTAAAATTTCAGAATCTCTTATTAAGGTAATCTGAACACTCTACACTTCGTGTCTCATGGTTTTAAACATTCTGTCTACATGCCATCAACTCTCAACATTATAACTTCAGCTTCAATTCATCCCTTCAATTCCAGAATCATATCTCTAAATGGATTCCTAGTAGACATATCATTGTGCCCCTATCGAGCTCCTGTTATTCCCCCCACACCTATTCTACCTGGAGCCTTTTACGTCCCAGCAAATGGCAAGTTCATCCTCCTAGTTGTTTAGGCCCAAAATCTTCCTATTATCCTTCATTCTCTCTTCCTAGTACTCTACAACCAGTCCATCAGAAGATTGTGTCAGCTCTACTCTAAAATTCCACCCAGAACACAGCCATGGTCTTATTTCTTCCACAGCCATGTTGGTCCAATCACCACTGCTTCTTGGGATGACACTCATGGCCAGTTTCTCTACTGCCACCCTGCTTTTGATTTATTCTCAACATAAAAGCCAGAGCGAAACCATTAAAACCTAAGTGACAGCACATTGCTTCTCTCCTCAGTTATGTCCATTTGATTCCAACCTCACTTAGAGATTGGACAAAACCTTTACAAGACCCGGCATTTAGGATCTGGCCCTTTCCTGTTCCTTCTAGTTTGCTTATTCTGCTCTGGCCACACTGATCCCCCGCGGTGTCCTCTGACAGTATCAGTCACACCCTGTCTTTGCACCTGCTGTTCTCTGGGCTTATCTGCTCTCCTGTCAGGTATCGATGTAGTTTATCACCAAACTCATCCCTGGCTCACATTACGTAAAACTATAACACTCCACTCTGGAAATTTCCTAGCTCTTTTCTGCCTTGTCTCTCTAGCATTTATCTAATAGGCTATAAATTTATTTACTTTGTTTACAGCTTGTCTCATCCTTATCCTTAGAATATAAATTCCTTGCAGGCAGAGTTTTTAAAATTTTACTCTGCTATATTCCCAGAGCCCATAACAATGCATGGCACAGAGCAGGTATTCAATAAGTAATTTTTGCTTGAATGAAAAAACAAACTAGACTGTAGATGATTTAACAGCAGGGATGATGTCTGATTTATCTCCGTATGCCCACTACCTACCTAAGTAGGTAAAGAAAGACCTCGGTTAACTATGAACCAATGAATGATACACAAGAATCACTACACAGGTAGCACTAAAGTTGTCATTCATTTTGAGTAAGGATTTTGATCTCTACAATGTGTCTGTCTGTGGTGGTGCAGTAAGTGTGGGAGAACTTTAAATGGCTGCCTCTGGCTTTTCACTTTTAGACAGTGGGGGAGTACTATGGGTAAAGAACAAGACGGTAAGTGAGCAATGGCCAGCAGGGCATTTGGCATCACTCACACCTGCTGTAGGGCCTCCTCTCCTTGTATCTCATTTTATTCCTTGATATCCCTTTAAGTTTCCTGAAATACACCCGTATTTCTGTCTGTCCTATACTTCTTCATAAACACAATGTATCCTTAAAATTTATTAACAATCTGACCTTTGATTCATCTACTTGAAAAAGCAATGAAAATTCACAAATCAAGGGATTCTAAAAATTTCCATTTTTGTTTGGTACAAAATACCAAAATATCTCATGGATATATTTTGAAGAACACAGCAATTACATATTCCAAAGACCTGCATTCAATTTCAAAAGGTCGATTAAAATGATAAAGTTTCTGTACTTAATTATATAATAAAATTAATGGTATTTAATAGGCTATTAGCATTTGTTCTGGAAATGTGTTTTGCAAGACTGAAACCAACAAATCTGTCAAAAATTAACTTCTAGAGCAATGAACGTTTTATAAATGATGATAAAAGAAAATTCCACAATTGGGTTATATGGTGGCACAATTTATGAGTAAACATATGATGAAAAAGATAAAATACTGTAATATAATTTACAGATAAAACAGGCCAGGGTACAAAAGAAATTTCATTTACAATTAAACATTTTCAAAGAAATGTGAGAATATCTGAAGAAGCTACTTACAGTAGATTTTTCAGGAGACGATGGAACATCAAATGTTTCATTAACATGGTCTTCCAGATCTTGTTGAGAATGTGAACAATGAATCTGGCTCCAACTATTTTTCTTTGATTGTTTGGGTGGTAAAGCTGGAGGCTGCCCATCTCCAGGAGTCTCTTGTGATCTAGTTAGGAAAAGAAGGGAAAAAAATTAAGTATTTTGGAAGCTGTCTTATAGAACTGTTATTTTAAAAGCTAGGGTCAAGCAACTCAGATATTTACTATGACTAGTAGGAGACAAGCTTTAAATACCATATTTATTTGCAAGTGCCACTGTTTAATGAAAACTTTCTTAACTTTGAAGTTTAAAGTAATAAATCTAATTTCTTAATTTATCAAATCTGTAAACAATTCGACAGATTGTTTATATAATAAATAATAAAACGCACTTTAAGGATATCCCTATGAAGAGATTTATTGATCAACCATAACAATGTACATACATTTCCAAAAACCCCTTTCTAAGGTCTTCAGTGGAGTTCTATGGGCAGGCAGAGAGATGAGAACTGACAGCCAAGCTGTTCACAGATACCAAGCTACAACATGGATACTCGGTGCCACTTTAGAAATCAAGGGATTGCCCATTTCATTTGGAAATAAAATGTTTATGGAAGTGATGAACACAATGGGTAAGAGTGCTGAGTTCACTGAGGAGACAAAACTGGAGAAGACAGTGTTGGAAAACCTGATTTTAGGTGAGGATGCAAAAACCCAATTAACGTTAGAAAGCAGACGCCTGAGGCAGAAGCAGCTGGAGCAGATGAGCTGAGTTTGACAGGGGAAACCTCAAGGTTAAAAATGCACCTTTTAGGAAGGAGCACAGTGTATGCAGTAAAAGGTGAGTTTTTCACAAAGGCCAGAAGGGGGAACCAGTGGTTCTACTTGGACCCCAGAAAGCCTGTGTCCATAGAAGTCCTGGACTTGAAGGGACCCAGAAGGGGAAAACTGACCATCAGTGGGGTTTTTATTTCTCT
Organism: Moschus berezovskii; assembly: GCF_049115385.1. NCBI lineage: Eukaryota > Metazoa > Chordata > Mammalia > Artiodactyla > Moschidae > Moschus > Moschus berezovskii. The sequence goes on from NC_142461.1 coordinate 65,430,411, forward strand.
CAAGAGGTAGCAGGAGATCCTTTGGGAAAATAAAAGAATTTTTATCCCATTGCCTAAGGACATGTCAACCTCACGGCTGCTGCTGTGATAATTAGGACAGGCTACAGACAGATGCTAAAGGCACATCTACAAGGCCTGCAAGAAGCAGAACTGTACCCTCCACTCTTCCCTGGCTGACATCAGGACTGGCTATATCATGTGCTCTGGCCAATGAAATATGAATAGTCACTTCTGAAGGGAATATTTGTGTTTGTGTTTCTCTCTTCCCTCAGGCAGGAGACCAGCCATGTTCCAACAGGGGCTGCTATTAGTCTGAGCCTTAAATGACAATGACATGGAACAGAGCCACAGGTGATCCATGAGTATACGGAATGTAAGAGAGAAAGAACCCTTGTTGTACGTTACTGTGAGTGGGGAGAATCTGCTACCATGGCATAATTTGGCCCAAGATAACTGACACAGAGGTTACTGCCAGAGTGGTTCTTGGAGACATGCTGCTCTTGGTAGAGAAGCTGTGAACGACTTGCTGCTAGACACCTGGTAGATAATGGTAGTGATACTAAAACCTGCTTAGTGCCAAGGTAGTCAGCCAGGATTAACGGTGAATGATCTAACTTCTCCTAAGAGAAAATATAGCTCTTCTAATCAAGTATAAATTACGCTCACTAAATACGCAGATTAACAATAACAACCACTCAGCAGTCTGTATGGAAGTCTTCAGGGCTCAAAATGCTCTAAATTCTGGTAAGTCTATAAAGACTGCATCAAAGAGCATATCTTCCCATTTCAGCAAAAGCTTCTCTGAGGTCTACCCTGATGGCTAGAGACTCCAGGTCCCAGACATACTAGTTTTTATTCTGCTCATTTCAACTGCCAAGAACTCAAGCCTCTAAGATCCAATCAAGGGCTGGTGGTCCAAGAAAATGTCCTCACAGATTACAACAGAGATGTGTGCTTCCACCATGGCCTGCTGTAGGGGATTAGGACAGATAACTATAGGCAACCCTTGGCAGAACCTCAGATATGAAATTTCTAAAAAGCAGTTGATCAAAATACTCCAAAACTTCACGAAAACCAGAATTCACTAGATTTCACATGGATTAATCAATAGGTCTCATCTCTTCTTCAGGACTAAGTATAACCATGTAGGGAAGGTGAAGAGAAGCTTTTTTTTCAGTTTTGCATATGGCTGTCACACCTGGGAAGCATTTCATGTTAAAACTAAAGGTCTTGGAAAGACTATAGGGTTAAGATCAGGTGGGAATGGAGTCAGAACAACTTTCTTTATCCCTGGTTCAGTTAACTGTCTAAACATAGTGCCAAGACAAACAACAGGGACAAACACAAGCCTGATAGGCAGCACGGTGTCTAAGTGAGCCATACCTGGTGAGCAGGGGCATCATGGTGGCAGCACTCAGTAACAAGAGGGGATAGCACTGACACACTGACAACATGGGACATTCTGCTGACTGCTGAATCTGCATATCCAGGGTTAGAGACTAGGGGTATACAGTCCAAAAACTACAGATGTGATTTTTATTATGTGCTTTTGATTAGAACCTGGAGAAGGAAATGGCAACCCACTCCAGTCTTCTTGCCTAGTGAACTCCATGAACAGAGGAGCATGGCAGGCTACATACAGCCCATTGGGTAGCAAACAGTCGGACACGAACTAACACTTATTTTGATTAGAAATCATTGTCCAAGAACAGTGGCTGCAAATTCATGGCTTGTGGGCCAATTTTAGCTAACAGACATTTGGCCTGTTCACTGTAAAACTACTGAGTTGACTACATTTAAAAAATTACAAATCTGGATTTTCAGAATGAAAAACTTGGAAGCTCTGGAAAAAATGGACCAGCATTACAAGTTGTTAACAACTGAACAAAGCCAAGTGATAGCTGCTGCCTTTAGGTGACCATGGGCATTCCAGTCCATGTGAATCCCACCCAGACTCTGGTGGGTATCTGAATATACCTTCTCCTTTACTTATTCAGAGTCTGCAGGAAGACACAGGAAGGAAAGGAGTTTAAGTGTACTGGCTTGAGTCGGGATTTGAGTCGAACTGTAAAGAAAAGGTGAGGAGAACACAGTGCAGGCTGGGAGGACTAGGGAAGATCTCAGGAGGAAAAGACAATACAATTTTGGATTTCAGGATAGGACTATCTGTCTTCTTTCATTGTTTTATGTAACTTTTTTGTTAAAGTAACTTCACAGAGAGTGAGACAGGCTCTCCACAAGCCTGATGATTGCAGAGGATTATTACAGTTGGTCTGGGGAACTTTCACAAACTAATTATTTGCTCTCCCAGTAATCCTGGCAGCAATTACCCTTTCTGTTTTTTCAGCTTCAATAACCAAACATTCACTTTCTCTTCTTTCTTTCTACCTACCTCTCTTTCTACAGAGTATAAAAGTAATCAAGAATATAAACACAAACTCATAAAATTCTTATTCGGGGCAAAAGCTATCAATTACATTTTAAAAACATACCCATATTAACTCATCTTATTTTAAGAAATAACTTCCGTGTTCATCTACTACTTAAACAATTATTTAGGAAGATGACTTTTTAATGCAATAAATTTTATTTAACATAGTCAGTCCCAATATTCAGCACAAAAAAAGTTTACAGAGGACAGAAAGTGCATTAATAAAAGCCAGTCTTTACCAAAAGCAAACAGAAAACATATTATTGATTCAATAAACTGCAATAACTTATTTGGAGCACCTATTGATATAAGAGAAAAGAAGAGAAGAAAAGAATACTTTAGAAGAGTTCAATCTCCATCTGGTATCAGAGAAGTCAGTAGAGGTCACTGAGATCGGCAATCTTTCTTCTTTCTACATTAGTGCCCTCAGCAACTGTTTATTTAAAATTATAATACATTTGAAATAGTATCATGAAATAGGCTAGTTCTTTAAAAAGCTTCTATTTCTAGGCCAAAACAAAAACAAACAAAAACTACCAAGGAAAACAGAATGAAGAGACATCACATACTCTGGAAGGACAACCAGGCAGTGTAGTGGAACAAAACCCTACAAGCAATAACAACTGGCATCTGAAAGAAGGAACCTATAACTTAAAGGAAGACCAGCATCTACTATCAGGTAGTTTAGACAGGACTTGGGAAATAGGAACAAAGTAAGATGAGGGATCAGGGCTGTGGCTGAGGTCTTACAAGCAGAAGTAATCATCTGGCTTTAAGTATGGGAGCTGGGGAAAAAATTGGTCATACAGACAGTATAGAAAATATAATCCCAAAGAGATTATTGTAATTACTCATAAAACAGAAAAATGCACAGGATAAACCCTGAAAACTTTACAGTTTTTAAAATTTACATTAAAAAAATGCTGCCAAAAGTTTAACCATACCAATACACCTTTCATACATGTAAGTATAAAATTTATTCTACATTAAGAGTAGAAAACAAAAACCATACTCTGGGTAGACACTAATACAAACTTAACAGAAATGATGGCTCCTTTTTCATTAAAACTCTTATTTTCTAAGATACACACCAGGAGCTCTTGTCTCATTCAATTACAATCACTAGTGTCACCTGTCTTCATTAGGCATTTACCCCTGCCATATTTCTGTGAGACACAGATAAAATTCTGGTTCAAAATTCAGGCTTCCTGATATTTTGGCTAATTTATAGTAACATTTAGTATTTCGAAGTAAACACCATTTCAGACTGATTACTGACTTATGCTCAAGACAATTAAAGTGTTTAGAAACTCCCCAGTATATGATTGGTGGTGGTGGTGGTGGTGGTTCAGAGCTAAGTCATGCCTGACTCTTGTGACCCCATGAACTGTAGCCTGCCAGGCTCCTCTGTCCTTGGGATTCTCCGGGCAAGAATACTGGCGTGGGCTGCCATTTCCTTTTCCACAGGATATGATTAACAGAAGAATACACTTCAAAATGTCGTATTATTTTATCAGTAGGCATCTACTCCAGAACCAAGGTTCCAGACCTGAGATTTCTGGTTTCAACCAAACTCCAAGTCTCCAACCTTCACTTTCAAATGCAAGTCCTGGAGATTTTTTCCAGAGCTGGATGGCAGGTAACCATACTTCAGTGAAACAGCCTACACCTGCACTTAGTCCTGCTCTCACAGGTACAGCATCTCACATGGTGAATCCACTGAGGCCCCGTGGCTCAATACTCTTACATCAAACCCTCTTTGGTTCTTTTACTTCCTTGTCCTAGAGCAGTTGAGTATTCACAGGCTAGACTGGATCAAGACTGGCATGGAGCTGGGTTACACTGAGCCTGCAGGCAGAGTGATCAGTGCCAGCAGTTTAGAGAAGCAGAGGGAAAGCAAAGCTTTGAGGACTAGTCAAAAGGAACTGAAGAGGTAGGACAAAGACACAGTGACTCATTAGACAAGACTGGAACGGGGCAGTCTAGGAGAGAACAGCTCAGGGAACTAGATTTAACATTTGAGGATTATGAAATCTACAGTCTCTGGTGATTAGGAACTGAATGATGAAGTTGAGAATTTGGGGAATTCCTCATTGTGTTCAACGGGATAGCCATACTTCAGACATGCAGACAGATAAAGGGTTGATAATATACTTAAAAGCTGCTGGTATACAACCCCCCAAATAAATGAAAGATGTATTTGTATTTATTATAGTTAACACATACTAAGTACATTTTCCTCTGCTGAACTACTAATAAGCATCTCATTAAATGTTCACAGCAGTCCTATGAGGTAGATATGATCGTCCTGCTTTTACAAACAAGGAAATTAAGGCTTACAGAGATAAAACAACTCACCCAAGGCCACATAATTAGAAGTGGTGGAACCAAGTTTTAAACCCAGTCTGAATCCAGAGCTTGTGCTCTTAACACTAAGTTATAGTTGCACCTCAAAGAAAACAACTGCAAAAAGCAGGAGGAAAGTTAATTTATATCAGGGGTTTCTTAACCTGCAGCACGCGCACACGGTACATATATTTTATGGGCTTCCCTGGTGGCGCTAGTGGTAAAGAACCTGCCTGCCAGAGACAGGGGTTCAATCCCTGGGTTGGAAAGATCCCCTAGAGAAGGCCATGGCAACCCACTCCAGTATTCCTGTCTGGAGAACCCATGGACACAAGAGCCTGACAGTCTACAGTCCATGGAGCCACAAAGAGTTGGACATGACTAAACAACTTAGCATGCATGCAATCCTGTAGCAGTGGACTCTTTTTTCAAATGAAATGCTGCTCAGAAGCCAGTTTTTAAGACAGACAAAAACTAAGCAACCCTCCTATCTACTAGTATCTGAGGCTTCAACAGACTTTATCAGAGCAAATGCTGAACATGACTATTTTCTTTCATTCCACTTTGCTTGTAAATGGTAGTATCTTAAATTCTACCAGAAACTGTTTGTATTTAAAATGAACAGAATATAAGATCAGGGCTCTAACAACATCCGTATTTACTTTAATTGATAACATATTCCTAATGCAAAGGTTTCTGATATATCTGAAACCAATAACTTGCCTAAAATGATCCACAGTGCAGGCTAGATGGGAACAAGGACTTGAAACACATACTGTTCAAATTTTATCCACATAAAAAAATTTATGGACAAATTAACACCTGTCTTAGCTTTTGGATGTTAAGAAAAAAGGAGAGCCAGGAATGTGATTCTACAAAACTGTCAATAACTTGCTTATCTTAAACTCCGATATTTTGGAAAATGTTAAACGTGAAGAGCAAAAAATGAAAATATTATACTGAAATGCACTGTGCTGTTACAGGCATATTGTAACACAGAAGAGTTGTTAAAATCGTCAATCAAGCCAAGTGGGTAAAAAATTTCGTGACTAATTTCAGCCTAGTCAGTTTTAAATTTCTTCATGAATGCTTCAACAACAGCAGTGATTTGATTTGCTTACTCTGCAGTCAAAACAGTTCTCTATTGCAGCCTTTTAGCGATCTGTATCATAATAAAAATAAAATTTATCCATCTCCCATTCACATGCTCTGCCAATTATTTTTTAGAAATAATTGAACTTCCCTGTTACCTATCAGTACTGTGGTGTGAATTTATTTTTTAAAAATCTGTTAGGTATTTTAAAAATAATTTAGGAAAAAAAAAAGTAATTTAGGGCTAATGATTATCTTAGAAAAATAACAAACTAAAAATAGTCTGATTTTCTGTGGAACATTTAAAGAAAGGAAGGAAATGGTAGGATGTAGTTTCAATCACCCCTGCCTTTAAATGGTAACTTTATTCTAAGCAATAAAACAGCCTCCTATTTGTTTCCACAATAAACACACCTGTGAGTTAATAGCATTTTCTCCTGTGAAGCGGGCAAGCTCACCCAGTGACCCAAGTCAGGACTCACCTTAACTCCCATGGACTCATTCAGAAACCAGGCAGCTGGTAAGCGAGCTCAGTATCTATTCCCATGCTGAGATGCTCTGTGCTTAATCCAACATATTGCTGGAACTCTTTTTACATTTGACCAAGGTAAAACTAAAATCTATGAAGTCTAGGTTGAAAATATTTCCTCTAAATGGAAGAAAAATATCAACAAAGCCTTGTCCAGGATCCAAAGTTCTACAGACTGGCTCAGGTAAGAAAATCTGAGTTTTAGTTCTGTAATTTGGAACAAATGCTGTAAGTGTGGCCTTTTCTCTTCTATAAAGTGGTGTTATATATATTTTCTATTTTATTGAGTTCTCGAGTAGAATAGAGAGATAGTTTATGAAAAAAGCTGACTGTAAGCTACTAATGTTAGTTACTATTATTAGTTTACCATTATGCTTGTCTTTTCAGAACTCTCTCATTAAATTGGCCAAATTTCAAACGCAGTGTTATAGATTCAAAACTGAATACAAACACATAGGTTTCATAAAATGCACGTCCAAAGAGAAAGCCCAAAACATCTGAAATTCTTGTGGACTGGGCAGGGGAAGCAAACACTCTGCATGGTTCCAGCCTATGCCAAAACTTCTTTTCCATTTCACGTCAGGAAAAGAAAACAAAGGTATTCTGAAGAGGGTAAGTGATTTGGGGGATTTGTGAATCTATACAATTCACAAAAGGAAATACTCAACTGTATGTGTATGCAGATGTGTATGTGTCTCCACGAAAACGGCCCTTCAAAAACCAGACTGAGATCATGTGGTCAGGCCCCGGGAGTGACACTGATCTGTCTATAATGAGATGGGCTTTGTCACTCCTCTCTGTGGTCAGCTTTCATGTGCTGAAAGCACGTCATTCTAAAATTTAATCAGTTGACATTTCAATCACATCCTTAATTATTGTACACGTCTTAAAGTTTCAGAAGTAGAAAATACATGCTTATTATTTACAATCAAACAAAATGTTAGAGTTATAATTTTTAAAGTGATAAAACATTATAAATTTCCACCAATCTTAACTCTCGTCCATCCACAGTGCACACAGGGCACACTCCACGGTGTGCAGTGTGTATCTTTCTATTCCTCCATCCTTTATAAAGTACATACACAGTCAAAATCTTTTATGCAGATCCACATTAGCCAGACTAACCACCCAGTGGTCTTGACAGCTTGGTCGCCTTCCCTGCTGGCCACACACTGAGGACAGCAGTGGCTCCTCTGTACCAGACAAGCTTTCCTGGAGCACAACACTCCACCTGCTCTCCATCTTTCCACCATTTAGACGCACCCTTTCTTCAACCCTGATCACTTTCACTACATTTTAAACCTCTTTTTCCTTCTCAACAATTAATGAATCTTCTTAACTATTATCTTATAAAGTATATTTTTCCTAATTTGTACACTGTATTTTTACTTCCATATGAATTAACTGCATTATATGAACCAATAAATAAATCAGGAAACTGCCTATTAATATGAGATAAGCTATGGTTTTTCCAGTGGTCATGTATGGATGTGAGAGTTGGACTGTGAAGAAAGCTGATCGCCGAATTGATGCTTTTCAACTGTGATGCTGGAGAAGACTCTTGAGAGTCCCTCGGACTGCAAGGAGATCCAACCAGTCCATTCTAAAGGAGATCAATCCTGGGTGTTCATTGAAAGGACTGATGCTAAAGCTGAAACTCCAATACTTTGGCCACCTCATGTGACGAGTTGACTCACTGGAAAAGACTCTGATGCTGGGAAGGATTGGGGGCGGGAGGAGAAGGGGACAACAGAGAATGAGATGGCTGGATGGCATCACCGACTCGATGGACATGAGTTTGAGTGACCTCCAGGAGTTGGTGATGGACAGTGAGGCCTGGTGTGCTGTGATTCATGGGTCACAGAGAGTCGGACACGACTGAGTGAGTGAACTGAACTGAACTGAAGCATGTTGGCATTAAACTGACATACTGAGTTATGAAGTTTAATTTACGCAGTTTGTAATGAGACAGAAATGAATTTTAGAAATGGTACATGCATGATTTCTACAACTTATCGTCAGTGTGATCTTTTCCCTTGCTACTTAATTTCCCCCATTACTGCCTATTTATCCTTATGGCTCCCTTCTTGAAAAATATTAAGAAAATTCTACCTTTCATCACCTTACTGCTAGACCACAGTGAATACATTAAACTACAGAAATATGTAACGGTACGAACTAAAGTTCAAGAATATATGGAGTCAAAAAAAATAATAACAGTGATTTTGTGAAGTGAGGGGCCACCAAGACCTTCAGGAACATATAAGCACATTTATAAATATATGAATTTTTAAAAAATTGTACAAATAAAATCTTGTATCAAATACCACAATTTCCCAGATTATTTCAAATGAAACAATTTGGGGCATTATTCAAGAAGGAAGCTAAATGAGAAAAAGCCTTACGGTGATGATTCCAAAACAATGCTATTAGCTTGTGTGGAAGATGGAGAGTGATGATTCCCGAAGGCCTCGCTTGGGGAAGTGTGGACCACGTGGCCCACCAGATGACCAACCGAAGATGGCCGCAACCGGGTTCCCTCCTGGGTGAATGCAGAATTTCGACTATGAGAAGAGGAAGAGAAACTGAGTGAAAATGTGCTTTACCTCAGTATTTTCAAGTTTCTTAATTATATGATTGCATTAGAAAGTGGGTGTGTGTTTTTAAGACTAACCACATTTTATTAAGCTGAGTCCCTGACAAAGACACTATGAGGTAAACAGAAAGAACACAGAATAGGAAGTCAAAGATCTGAGCTATAGTTAGCAATCTGCCATGGGGATTTTATCTATTTCAATCATCTATTATCTCTACCAACCTTAATGTTTCTAGGTTTTAGTCACTACAGATTTGCATCTTAAGCAGCATTTACAAAATAAAAGGAATAAATAATTCAGAAATATCTTTTGATATTGGTTGAACTCTTTTTAAATCCTTTAATAAATTCTTTCATTTATAAATGGGGCTTTCTATAATTTCTAAGAATAGAGATACTGAACACAATATTTCCATCCTCATAAGAGATGTAGTCACTTTAAAATTTAGGAAAAAAAAATTTTTTTTCAGATCATACCTAAAATTGTTTTATTACCAGAAGGTTTGACCAGAGTTAGTGACAATTAATTAATTCAATTGTCTGGTTTAAATTTCTTGTGTTTTCTACAATTTTCTATAATTGTTTAGAGGGATACTGGTAACAAGAAAGGCTGGCTAGAAAAGAGACCAGGCTTGGGATCTTCTTCAAGCAAGTTGATTAGCCTTTGAATTTACATGCAGTCTAAGAAAGATAACTTAGAAAGATACTAAGAAAGTTTTGAGTCTATTTTGTTTCTAGTCGTAAGGAAGACAACATGCTATGAACCAAACTGTTATGACCATACTTTACATCCAATACAATAGAAATTTACTCTTAAACTGATGCTCATCAGCAAAACAACTTTTAGGATTTAGTGCACATTTATTGAACATTAATGCGCACAAAATATGTCCAAAGGAACTTCCTTAAATATAATATTCCATACCAAACTTCAAATATTTTTGGGGTTAACAAGAACGGTCAACATTCAACTGACACTCATTTTGTTATCATTATCTTAATCACATACATATAATACAACACATCTGTTAACTTTATAAAATTAAGATAACATCTTTGGCCACAAGTATTATTATTACTCCCTACACTCAAGCATCCAGCTTTTGTGAGAAATGCTAGGATGAAACATAGTCACAGTAACCGCTGAATATCTGTGCTCCTCAGCAGAGCTATGGCTGCACCTGTGGGAACTGAGGCTGGAGATCACTGTTTCCTAGAACACAGACAGTCGCAACCTGGGAGCAGGGTAGGAGCTTAAGTAAGAAAATCACAGCACCTAGCATATTCAAGTAATACGTGGTCCCCTAGAAACTGTGTTGGAGACACATGGAAAAGGATTATGTAATCAACAACCATACCCCCAGATTTTAAATCTACTAAGAGATACTCATTTATTGGTCAGTAACCTGACGATGAAAGTCAGTTTTGTAGTTAAGTGAGCATTTTTATTTTCTGCTCTGCTTACACAGGGAGTTCCAAGATAAGAGAAAATAATGCCCTGGAGCAATGACAATCACGCCTGAATGAACGATTTAAATTTTACATATTATGATGTTCAGCCCCTGGAAACATACAGCCAAAAATTTAGAACCTAGCAAAATGTATCCCTGATGTACTTACTGGTTAGGTGTTCCTGGTGGAGATCGTGATGGAAGGCTCTGTGTTTCTAACCTGTCATCAGATAGTGAATTTCTGCTGACTACTTCCCAATCCATTAATTTCCGTGCCAAGGGTTTACTTGGGGATCTGGAGTAACAATTTAAATAATATGTAAAAATGTTTATTTTTAAACCCCAAACTATGTACCAAACTTTAGAAATCATCTTAATAGATCACAGTCTAGATAAGTAAACATAATGCTTTTACTTGTAAGAAATCAATACATTTGGAGGCTATTTATCAAACAATTCCTTAAGACAGTAAACCTGCTTTATATGAAGAAAGAAGGCTAAGAAAAAGGAAAGAGAATAAGGAAGAGGAGAAAAAAGAAACAAAGCAAGGATGGTAAAGAAAAAAACAATGGAACAGCTGGTTAGCAAGTTTTCCGAGATACTATCAGTATTACAGGCACTGTCTGTCTCCTTTCCACAGTGTCTGTGACTCTTGGGAAGTTTTAATTCCTAACATATCATTTCCTGGATGTCCTTAAATTGAAACCCTTATTCTCTGCCTCAATGAGGACAGGACAATAACGCTGTGTATATTTTATTTAAATTTTCCCCTTTTAAATACAGTAGGCCAGTGGATTTTTTTTCTTCTTTAGGAAACATTTACAAAGTTGACTATTTTGTCTCACGGTGGGGCATAGCATATGTTTTCTTAACTTTATATGGTCAGTTACTATAGTGATAAAGAGACTAAGTGATCTTTGCAGAGAACAAAAACCCTCAGAATTTTAGGTAAATTAACAATTGAAGTCATTTGTTATACAAATTCAAAAAGTGGCCAAAGTTTATGAAACATCCATGATATCTATTTAAATGCCTAGCTTTTTGACATGCAGATTATTATAATGAATTAAGTAAATTACAGAAAGACACATACTATATCATCTTCTAAACTCAGGTAGTTTTATATTTCAGTAATAAATTCACTGAAGCACACAGACCAGATTTAAAAAGCATGATAATACTGACCAAGAGTACCCAAGAAAATTTACATACATAGTAGAAAACATTAAAATAATGAGTGAGGACCATCAAACCTAGCTTTGACTTTCCCTGAGACAAACCACTAAATATATCTAAATACCTAAATTTACTTGTAAAATATATGCTTCTAAGGTCCTTCCCTACCTTCTGATTACCTATGAGTATGTAAATTTTCAGTGCAATGTTTCAGTTTATTAATTTTACTAAATCAGAAATAACTTGACTTCTGAATTCAAACCACACAAATGCTCTATCATTTCATGTACTCACAGCCAAAATATTTTTACATTGGCCAATGACATTGCTTTTTTTCTTTTATTAAAATATAGTTGACATCTCCTTAAGAACACTGAAAGTTTTCTAAAAGAGAAGTAATGTTATAAAAAAAAAAATCATTGACTCAGATTTCACTTTTCATAAATGAATTTGAAGTAATTTAAACATAAACACTTCCCATTATCATGAGTTTAAATTACAGGATTTTCAGATTTGAAAATAACTCGGTATACTATTTAGCCTGCCTCATCATTCACAAAAAAGTATATAATCTCAGGTATTAGATATTTTTAAACTGAAATAAAGATTATTATAATAAAGTTTTTACAGCTTTTCTACTAATGCTAATTATTAATGTAATAAATAGATTACTCACATATTAGATTATTAAATGTAAACTGTTTAAGTGAGTTCACTAACCACAGTCAGAGATCACCTATTTTCATTTTCTAAAAGAGGGAAAGAGTTATTTGAAGGAGGAAAAAAAAATCTAGTTATACTCACCTAATGTAAAGCATCAGAACACTTTACTGTTGTTAATAAACTAAACATGGATGGAAATGCTTTGCATTTATAACTAAATTTCAAGGTATTTTATTTTATTAACAGTTTTAACCTCAGAGACCCACCCACTCAAGCTTGCTGTCTATGTTTCCTGTTCAGTGTGGAAATTTCAGAGAAAAAAATACCACACTTCATCAGTGTTTGCAATGTGGTAAATTTATTTTCTGACCATGGCACCTTATTTTTCTGTTGCATGGGAACATTTTTTTGTTTTTTTCTTAGATATTATATGACAATTGAAAACATCTGGAAGCAACTCAAAGAACTGATGTATCAGAAAAATAAAATAAATTAATATTTATTATTGCTGAAAAAGCAACCTTACTAAAAAGTTTAAGGAGAAACCTTTTCTATCTATTTATACTGCCAACTGAAATCCCAAAGTGTGAGCAAGGATTCTCAGTTCTAGAATTCTCTAATACGCTAACAGAATAAATAATTGCTAAAAACCTCCAGGGTATTGTGATAGATATGCATCAGATTACCACAATCCCAGAAAAGCTTTGTCTTTCAGAGCTAGTAGGATCATTAAAACAGTACTAATAAAAACCCCATCCTAGTGATGACTTATTATTTCAAAGAGGATTCATACAATTCCAGCACAACAAAAGAAACATGACACTTCTTTGGGGCCCATCATATTGGAATTTTAGCTCTATCAGTCACTGAATAATACGTATTTGTTTTATAAGATAACCAGTTAAAACAATTTCACACTTTAATTATGTATATATAAAACAAAGAACTATCTGAAGTGACGTAAGTCAGATAGAGAAAGGCAAGTATCATACAATACCCCTTAGCACATGGAATCTCTAAAAAATGATACAAATGAACTCATTTACAAAACAGAAACAGACTCAGAGAACAAACATGATTATCAATGGGGAAAGCTGAGGGGCAGGGATAGATTGGCAGTTTGGGACTGACATGTACACACTACTATATTTAAAATAGATAACCAACAAAGGCTTACTATATAGCACAAGGAGTTCTGTTTAATATTTTGTAATAACTGAAATGGAAAAAGAATTAATCCTTGTATATGCGTAACTGAATCACTTTGCTGTCCACCTGAAACTAACACAATATTGTTAATCAACTATACTCCAAAATAAAATAATTTTTTTTAATTTAAATAAAATTGAAAAAATAAAACGTATTGGGAACCACTCTGGGAAAAAAAGAACTAAGATGCAGATGTAACTATCTGCACATTTCTCAAATCTGATATGCTCAAAATATTAAAGCATTAACACATACAAATAAAGGAAGTCACCTGCATGTGATATTAACATATAATACATCTATGATTTGGTATTCATATTAGAATATCATATTACAATAGAACCAGTTATGAAATCATGTTCACTGTTTTATAAATATCAAGCAGCAAAATAGTTAAGCGTCTTGTTAGGAAAAGAATAAAAAAGTATAAGTATTTTGGTATGCTGTAGTTTTAACAGAGAAGAATCAGGAAAATATTTATTTTGATTTTAACAAGTCTGAAAGGAGTGTTGCAAAAAAGTTACAGTACTAAAAATTAGAACAAACACATACATTATAAGTTAAAGCAAAATTGATAGGAAGTAAATTATTTCTTTCTCAAGAGCAATTTCAAGGAAAATTATTTCAAATTAACATTGTGCTGTTCATTTTACCTTTATACAGGTCCTTAGCATTTTCTAAGTGGAAACAAGGGTATCTACGACTGTAGAAAGGAGGAATTTATATAATTTCAGTAGGCATATCTATTAGGGTAGACAACTCAAGTGTTCTTACTTTCTTTTTTTCTTCTTTCTGAATAACCAAAACACTAACATGACACTAAGATTTATATTTAATAGAGAAATAGACAATATTTCCATCAACAAATCTAAGAATAAAGCCAAAATAAATCAATTTAAAAACTTCTTTGAACAAATGCCAAAATGAATTATATCATTCCAATTCAAGTTGAACTTCTCACGGCAAAATGCTATAGCCCTGACCAGCTAAATCTTTCCTGTATCAAGGCATTTTTCACCAACAATTTTCCAGTTGGGTAGATTATTCATAGACAAATCAGGACGAAGGTAAATCAGGAAAGAAGAAAAAAAAATTAAGTAAATTTTATTATTCGAACACACAAAAATCATGGTTTAATGATTTTTTGTTTGTTTCTAATGTCCTTACTCAAAGGCACTTGTAATATTATTTATTATTTATTTTTACAAGCATTCCAGGAATAGTGCTGGCACAGCCTCAGATTAAGTAATGACTCTCGACTCTGCAGGCAGATAAGTGGCAGAACAAAGGGAAGAATCTTAGAGTTAAAGCTACAGATTAGGATAAAAGGACTTAACTGTTTAAGATTTACTGACATAAATGACTGCAGATTTTTCAACACTGAAGAAAATTCCTATGACATGCTGACAGAAAAACAAGCAAGAAAAAGGATGAAACAATTTTTGAAACAAATACAGACATACATAGAAACATCTCAGTGAGCATATATATGGTAAAATTTTCAACAGTAAACATTATTTTGGGGTCAAATTTTTTCTTTACATTATCTGACATTGTTGGAACTTTTTAAAAAAATTGAACTATCATTTATATGAGTAGAAAAAAATAAAGCAATTTATACTTTTAGAGGAAAGAAAAAAGAAACAAAAACTTTTTACTCTAGGAACACAAAGCAGGGAGGTCTTTTGGATAAAGACTAAGAAGAAAATTAAAGTAAAAAACAAAATTGCCTAATTCTCATTTATTAAAACTCTCAGGCCTCCACTGGCAGCACACTCTCAGCACAGGAACTCTTTAAAGAGGTGGGGCTACTATGGTGAATAAGACGGAGGAACTGCCATCCTAGAGCTGGCATCCTAGTGCAGGAGACAGACAATAAATAGGATCATCGTTCACATCTGTGGCAGGGAAGGAAACAAACATTCACCTGTCTGATGCAGAACAGCAAAAACTACTGCGAAGAGGTTAAAAGTGTGGTTAGAACCTAGGATACCTGGTTAGAATCTTGTCTGCATCCCTCACTATCTACATAACAATCTCAGGTATGTTATTCAAACTTACTCAGTTCTCTCATTTGTGATAGATTTATTACAGTAATTCACTGAGTTTGGAAACTGTGAGTTAACATACAAAAACTGACTGGCACAGATAAGTACAAAATAAGTATTAGCCATTATGAGATTACCTGATCACCCTCTTTCCATTCACCCCCCATATAGCGATCCTAGCCCAGCAGCCAGGATAATCTTCCACCCTCCCCTATATTTTTATTTTGAACATTTCAAACATAAACAAAGTAGAAAAATTTTTTTTGATAATCCCCATGTACTCAGGACCCAGTTTTAGCAATCATCATCATGAGAATCTTGTTTTGCCTTTCCCACCAATTATTCTGAAGCAAATCCTAGAAACCATATGATATTTGGAAATATTTCAGTTTATCACTCCAAAGCATGAGAATGCTACCATATTTTTTAAAAATATAAGTCAGTTTACATCCCTCCCATGCTCTCAGTCCCCATGGCTCCTACTTACACTCCTTAGTCCTTACCATTCTCAGCACAGGGCCACAGAGACTCCAGCTGCCACCTGCCACTCTGACCATTTCCTTGACTATGGCCTTGCACACTCTGGCCCATTATGGGCTCCAGCTTCACGGCCTTCCCTGCCACAGTCCTTTACCTATTGTAGGTCTCTGTTGCACCAATTAGAGTTTAAACTTCATTAGACTCAAGATGTCTATCTTGTTCTTCACTGTATTTCCAGGGCCTGAAATAATGTTCAGCATGGTAGGTCTTCAATTTAATATTTGCTGCCACCAATCTGGTCATTCTCCCTTATCAGCTCTAATTATGTAATCATCTACTGGATAATACTGTTAGATTACTGCTCAGACATCTCAAACTAGACCTGTGCAGTTTAACTCTTCTATTACTATCCGTTTTCCCCTGTAACCCCTATCCAATTTGCATCACTCCAATCTGGTAGTCTTTTCCAGATACTCCTATCTCTCACATACCCCCACCAACTGTTCAAGGATTTGTGCTAGCTCTACCCACAAAGTAAATTCCTCAAATTTGTTCCCAATTAACCATTTCATTGCCAGTGTTTTAGTTCAGGCCTTACCTATTTTCATTTGGATTACTGCCTAATTGGTCTCTGGGTATCTAGTCTTTACTTCTAATTCATTTTCTGTTCTTACTCATAAAACTGTTTTCTAAACCACAAATCTGATCATGTCATCTCACTTTTAAAAACCAAACTGGTTATTTATAGATCTTAAAAAATGAAGATAACAAAATAGTACCCAAATAAAAAGCAACTTCTTAACAATATGATTTAAAGAAAGATGGAAATGGACTGGATAATACATAAAATGAGTTATTATGTTTTTCAAAAGTGTTAACAAAAGGGGAAAAAAAAAACTTCCAACAAAATGTAGCATTTTTTTTCTCAACATAATTTATCGTTTAACTAAAGATAAGACCATGTGGTAACTCTGTGATCATATGTGGGAAAAGAGTTTTTAGTAATTCTAATCTTACTTTGAAAACAACTCAAGACACTGAATTAGATGTTACTTACCTTGCAAACACTCTATCTTTATTTGCCTTTTCTTTGCCATACTGAACTGACTGAACTTCAGTTCTTCCACTGAAATACATAAATATGTACAATAAGAAAACCTTAAAGAGAACTATAAGATAAAATGACAACACACAACATGATGAGATTACAATCACATGAGACGATATTTCTAGTGGAAAAAACAGAGCAGAGGGTAAAAAGAATGGACTATATTCCACTTCAACCTGGATGGATGAAACTCAATTCCAGTTCTTCCATTAATGAACAAGGACTTGTTCCAAAGACACTGTTTTCAGATACTCTTTCGTTTGGAAGTTAGAGTGAAAGAAGTAATTTTGTGTGAGAGGAAACCCCCTCTGCTATGCCCTGGAAAGGCACTCCCTCTAGACTCAGAAATAGGCTGCTCTGTCCCAGCTCATATAAGCCCTGCCCTCACTCCCCACGTCTGTGGTTTGGCTAGTGTCTTTACTACTACTACTTTGACTGAAGTGACTTAGCTCAGCACAGCAGAGCACAATCAAGGGCCTGATACATGCGGAGATCTTGAAGAACTAACTGCTTTTTCCCTGGGAATTTTTTCTTCCTAATCTACTGATAATGATCATAGATATATCCTCAAATCTCTTCATGTCCAGATATAGGCAACTCCAGATATTTTTATCAGAGAAGGAACAAAGGACAGAATGTGGTTGGGAGTTGGGTACTGTCCTGGAGCTGATCTGTCTCCAAGCACACCATTTATGTATGAGAAGTGAGATTCCTCTGTGGTACTCCAATAGTTCAGAGAAAATTTATTAATTAAAAACTTGGTTCTCAGAGAACCCGTTACCTGACACGTAACATACACCTGAGTGAATGAACATAAATGTCTAGAACACCAAATAAAAAACCATTTACACAGATAGAAATTTAATATATACAAAAGCAGCCAAATACAGATTTCCAAAGCTAAGCAAGCAATTTTAAGATCATCTTCTATGGACAAGTATAGATAAATGTGAATGAACAGAATGGCATGTTTGTTGAAGTTTTAATGGAAAAGTCAGAAAAATTATCATGATTTTAAAATTTAGATAAGTTGGTGTTTCTTGAGAATATATATTTCCTCTAAAAAGGGTAAACTATACTTGCAACTGTGAACATGGTAACAGATTTAGGTTCACTATTGCTTTGTATTTCCACACCAGAACAAGGACTATAACGCCCTTAATATTCTGGAGCAGAGATAATAAGGGTATGTGTATGAGGAAGTTGGTAGAGGAAGTACTAAATCCTCCAATATTCCAAATTCCATCCCTCAGTCTTCATAATATTTCACCATTTTAAGTATGACAACAGTTCTAGTATTCCTGTGTACATGCTACGTCCTAAGTTACTTCAGTCGTGTCCAACTTTTTGCAACCCTATGAACTGTAGCCCACCAGGTTCCTCTGTCCATGGCATTCTCCAGCAAAAATTCTGGAGTGGATTGCCCATGCCTTCCTCCAGGGGATCTTCTGACCCACAGGTCGAACCTACATCTCCTGTGACTCCTGCGCTACAGGCGAATTCTTCACCCTGAGCCACCAGGGAAGACCCCCTAGTATTCCTAACCACTGCTTGTTATGAGGGAGGAAAAAAGGCATTTATCTAATGTGTATCCATTAGGCATAGGACTGTGTCCAGACAAACATTTGTCCTGCCATTCCTATATCATTTAAGGGGACGACGGAGAACGAGATGGCTGGATGACATCACCGACTCTGTGGACATGAGTTTGAGTGTACTCCGGGAGTTGGTGATAGACAGGGAGGCCTGGCGTGCTGTGATTCATGGGGTCGCGGAGAGTCGGACACGACTGAGCGACTGAACTGAACTGAACTAGTAATCATTTCGGTGATTAAAAATATTTTGGATACATCTTTTAAAGTTCTTAAGGACTAGAAACATAAAACCTAACTTTTATAACTACAGATATACATGGTTTACTTATACACTCATTTAACTCCATGTTAACTGAGCTGCTAGAGGCCTCAATCCTGTCCTCTGCTTAGCTCAGCTCTGCGGGAGGCTGGAGGCTCCTCGGCAAGCTGGCTTTCTATTAGGTTCTGTTTTTTTTCTGGTTGGAGACCAGAAAGTGGAGCAAGTCTGAAGCTGGGGACTGTCAAATGCTGGAGTTTCTGGGATAGAACACACAAAGAAACAGAACCCTGTGGATGGTGCCATCCCCAGTCAAAGTGGCACCTCCCTGGCAGGTCCAGAACCAACCCACAGTGCTCAACAGTGTAGCAGCAGGTCTAGATTTGTGGGCTCTACAGCCCATGAGTGACATAAGCTTCTAATCCTTAGGCATTACCCATTCTTCTTGTTTGCTTCTCCAAAAGCCCCCTTCCCTTTTGGATTTTTCAGTCCTTCTAACACCTGTGTAACCAACTGCCACAATTAAGTTGCCTTTAATTGAAAAATCAAAAAGGCTTTCTATTTTCCTGACTGATATGGTACTTTTCTGGTGAAGAGGATTCAAATGGGACACCACTACTCAAAAGGCTTAATTAACAAATCGAATTTCATAATAAAAATATATAAAGATTAAATTAAAATATGAGGGAGAAATTGTTTATATATCATATTATCCATAATATTATTCTATAAGGGTTTAGTATAATTAGAACATAGTGCAAAATTATACCATAATCTAAGAACAATAACTTCTGACAGTAAGATACTTGTCTTTAGAACAATGAGAAAATACCAGTTGGTGAAAGAATACAGGCTTATTTTAAGTGATGCAAGCAACATATAAAAGCACAACAAAAAAGTAAACAGATTTAGCCACAGCCATATCCCTAAGAAAGAAACCCCATTATAAGTAGGCAAAAATCATTCTGAAACTCTGTACATACATAGGAAAGGCTATAAATATGGACATAATTCTATTATAATGTCACTATGCTATATACATCACAATAAAAACATTAAATGGGTTTATCTCTGGGCTTTCTATTTTGTTCCATTGATCTATACTTCTGTTTTTATGCCAGTACCAAACTGTCTTGACGACTGTGGCTTTATAGTAGAGCCTGAAGTCAGGCAGGTTGATTCCCCCAGTTCCATTCTTCTTTCTCAAGATTGCTTTGGCTATTCGAGGATTTTTGTATTTCCATACAAATTGTAAAATTATTTGTTCTAGCTCTGTGAAAAATACCATTGGTGACTTGATAGGGATTGCATTGAATCTATAAATTATTTTGAGTAGTATACTCATTTTCACAATATTTATTCTTCTAATCTATGAACAGGGTATATTTCTCCATCTATTAGTGTCCTCTCTGATTTCTTTCACCAGTGTTTTATAGTTTTCTATATATAGGTCTTTTGTTTCTTTAGGTAGATATATTCCTAAGTATTTTATTCTTTTCGTTGCAATGGTGAATGGAATTATTTGCTTAATTTCTCTATTTTCTCAATATTAGTGTATAGAAATTCAAGAGATTTGTGTGTTGATTTTATATCTTGCAACTTTACTATATTCATTGATTAGCTCTAGTAATTTTCTGGTAGAGAGAGTCTTTAGGGTTTTCTGTGTAGAAGACCATGTCATCTGCAAACAGTGAGAGTTTTACTTCTTTTCCAATTTGGATTCCTTTTATGTCTTTTTCTGCTCTGACTGCTGTAGCCAAAACTTCCAAAACTAAGTTGAATAGTAGTGGTGAGAGTGGGCACCCTTCTCTTGTTCCTGACTTTAGGGGAATAAAGTCTTTGACAAAGGAGGCAGAATATTCAATGGAGAAAAGACAATCTCTTTAACAAGTGGCGCTAGGAAAACTGGTCAACCACTTGTAAAAGACTGAAACTAGAACCCTTAACACCATACACAAAAATAAACTCAAAATGGATTAAAGATCTACATGTAAGATCAGAAACTATAAAACTCCTAGAAGAGAACATAGGCAAAACACCCTCTGACATCCTCCATGACCCACCTCCCAGAATATTGGAAATAAAAGCAAAAATAAACAAATGGGACCTAATTAAAATCAAAAGCTTCTGCACAGCAAAGGAAACTATAAGCAATGTGAAAAGACAGCCTTCAGAACGGGAGAAAATAATAGCAAATGAAGTAACTGACAAAGAATTAATCTCAAAAATATACAAGCAACTCCTGCAGCTCAAGTCCAGAAAAACAAACGACCCAATCAAAAAATGGGCCAAAGAACTAAACAGACATTTCTCCAAAGAAGACACACAGATGGCTAACAAACACATGAAAAGATGCTCAACATCACTCATAATCAGAGAAATGCAAATCAAAAGCACAATGAGGTACCATTTCATGCCAGTCAGAATGGCTGCTATCCAAAAGTCTACAAGCAATAAATGCTGGAGAGGGTGTGGAGAAAAGGGAACCCTCTTACACAGTTGGTGGGAATGCAAACTAGTACAGCCACTATGGAGAACACTGTGGAGATTCCTTAAAAACTGGAAACAGAACTGCCATACGACCCAGCAATCCCACTGCTGGGCATACACACCGAGGAAACTAGAATTGAAAGAGACACATGTACTCCAATGTTCATCGCCGCACTGTTTATAATAGTCAGGACATGGAAGCAACCTAGATGTCCACCTGCAGACGAACGGATAAGAAAGCTGTGGTACATATGCACAATGGAGCATTACTTAGCAATTAAAAAGAACACATTTGAATTAGTTTTGCCAACCAAGGTCCGTCGAGTAAAGGCTTTGGTTTTTCCAGTGGTCATGTATGGATGTGAGAGTTGGACTGTGAAGAAAGCTGATCACCGAAGAATTGATGCTTTTCAACTGTGGTGCTGGAGAAGACTCTTGAGAGTCCCTTGGACTGCAAGGAGATCCAACCAGTCCATTCTAAAGGAGATCAATCCTGGGTGTTCATTGGAAGGACTGATGCTAAAGCTGAAACTCCAATACTTTGGCCACCTCATGCGACGAGTTGACTCACTGGAAAAGACTTTGATGCTGGGAAGGATTGGGGGCGGGAGGAGAAGGGGATGACAGAGAATGAGATGGCTGGATGGCATCACCAACTCGATGGACATGAGTCTGAGTGAACTCCGGGAGTTGGTGATGGACAGGGAGGCCTGGCGTGCTGTGATTCATGGGGCCACAAAGAGTCGGACGCAACTGAGTGACTGAACTGAACTGAACTGAACTGAATGAGGTGGATGAAACTGGAGCCCATTATACAGAGTGAAATAAGCCAGAAAAAAAAACTCCACTACAGTATACTAACACATATATATGGAATTTAGAAAGACGGTAACAATAACCCTGTAGAGGAGACAACTAATCTTTGAATGTATAGGCATAAAGTTGTTTCTATTATTTATATTCTTAATGCTTCTATGAATAATTCCCATTTTGAATATTATTTGCAAGATTTTTCTTGTTGATTATTGTTACCTGATGTTTCCCTTTTTAGAGAAGCTTTTTAAGGCAGCTTTGACTCTGTTGAGTCTCTCAATTTTATTTTTATTGCATTAATACCTGGTACGTATTAGATGCTTTCTTTTCTTTATGATTATTCTGCTTACCTTGCTAACTTCTTAAACTGGCTATATACTTTTATACTCATTGCTTTTCCTTTTTATGTAAAGTCTATTACATTTAAGGCCTCAGTGGATAATGTTTTCCATATCCCATAGGTTTTAAGACTTTGTATTTTTGTTATCTTTCTTTAATGATATTGTTTTTAAATGCCATATACTCAGTGAGTGATATAAACACATTGTAAATTTCATTTTCTAATAAAAAATAAATTTAAAAAATATTAAATGGATTTCCTTTGAATTAAAGGAAAGAAAAATGCTACCATTCATTATTTTAAAAAAAAGGAAAAGGAGAATAAAAAGGCCAGGGAAAACCTTAAAAACTTAGCTATTAACAGTTAATTGTTAATATGCATTATCATAGTTTACTAGTCCCTGCTTCCTCTTGCTTTATTAGTTATATTATTGCTTGTACTCTGTCAAAGTTTACAACATATATATTATTTTATTTTTGGGGGGTTTGCACTGGGTCTTCGTTGCTGCACATGGGCTTTCTCTAGCTGCAGTGAGCAGGGGCTATCTTCATTGTGGAGCATAGGCTGCTCAGTGTGAGGATGTCTCTCATTGAGAAGCACAGGCTCTAGGCACATGCACTTACAGCATGGGGCCTCAGTAGCTGTGGCTCGTGGGCTCTGGGGCAAGGGTTCAGTAGCTGTGGTGCTTGGACTTTACTTGTTTGCAGCATGTGGAATCTTCCTGGACCAGAAACAGAACCTTGTGTCCTCTGCATTGGCAGATGGATTCTTATCCACTGTACCACCAAGGAAGTTCATAATATTTTAATATTATTCTATAGCTTTAATTTTCATAGTTGTTAAGGATTGGTTCCATATTTAAAGATTTTAATCTTTATTCTTAATTAGCTCATTAAGATTATTCTTGAGTCACTTTGATTTCTCTTGGATGGCTTAAACTTACCATTAAAAAAAATTTTTTTTTTCAAAATGAGGTCAGAGATGTTATATTCCCTGAGGTTTTGTATATGTGATAATGCCTATCTACTGGTCCTTGTCCTGAATAGGGAACCTGGTTAAGTATAATATTTTCTGCTTACTTTTTTCCTTTAAGACTTGGTAGACAAAGGGTGGCCCATAACTTACATATAAACTTGAAGCAAGGTTTTATTTAGCATTTATAGTGTTTAAAAATATTTAAAGTGATAAACTTCTAACAAGACTAGTAAGGGATAATAACAAATTATCAATAACAAGAATGAGAGAAATGACAGTAGTAGATTCTAGAGATATTGAAAATATAATAGAGAAATATTTCAACTTTTATGCCAAAATATTAAAGAACTTAGACAAAACAAATTCCTTAAAAAAAACATCAACCGTCAAAGCTCACCTAGGAAGAAAGAGAAAACCTGAACTGCTTCATTTGTGTTAAAGAAAAAATGTGCTGTTCAAAAGCCTCCTGTAAATCACACTTCTGCATTAGAAGAACAGACATGGAAAATTCTACCAAATATTTAAAGGGAAATAATATTACTACAGAGACTCTATTAGAAGACTGAAAATGAAGCAATACTTCCCAATTCATTCAATGACGCCAAAATTACCCTGACACCAAATCTGATAACAATATTACAAGAAAACTGAAGAGAAATATCCTTCGTGGACATAGACGCAAACAATCTAAACTAAATGCAAGCAAACTGAATAAAATAATATATAAAAAGGATAACAGATCATAACTAAGTGGGGTTTCTTTCAGAAATGTAGGGTAACTTTAACACTTGAAAAATTAATCAATATAATTCAGCAAATAAATAAAAAGAAAACCCATATGATCACTGTAATAGGTGCAGAAAAAGCTTTTGACAAAAATTAATATCCAATCCTAATAAAAACTTACCACAAATGAGGAATAGAGGAACTTCTTTAACATGCCTGATATACAACATTTGTGAAAGCCCAAAACCAACAGCACACTTAAGAATGAAAGACTGAGTGTCCCCCACTAAGATAAGGAACAAGACACGGTATCTGCTTCCACCACTTCTACTCAACACTACACTGGAACAATCAGTAAAGAAAAAGGAATAAAAAAGATCACCACTGCCCTGGTGGTCCAGTGGTTAAGAATCCACTTGCCAATGCAGGGACACTATTCAATCACCGGTCCAGAAAGATCCCACATTCTGTGGGACAACTAAGACGGTGTGTCAAACTACTGAGCCCACATTCTAGAACCCACAAGTCATAACTACTCAGACCATGTGCCACAACTATTGAAGCTCATGCCCTAGAGCCTGAACTCTGTAACAAGAGAAGCCCAAACACAACCAGAGAAAGCCTGCATGCAGCAATAAAGACCCAGCACAGCCAAAAATAAAACAAATAATTTGAATAAAGATCAAAATAGAAAGGAAGAATTATAACTGTCTTTATCCTCCAGAGGAAAATCTGCTGGAAAAGAGTTTTTAAAAACTCCTAGAAGACACGAGGTAAAGCAAAGTTTAAGAAAATGTAAGAGCAACATAAAATAAATTGCATTTCTAACTGTGATGAACAATCTGAAATTAAAACATAGTAAGACAGTTTCTAATAGCATCAACAACATGAAATAATTAAGGATACATTTGACAAACATGTGAAACACCTGTATACTGAAAACCACAAACAGAGGAATAAGATTTAAATAAAAAGATACCATGCTTCATGACTCAGAAAACTCAATACCATGTCAATTCTCCTGAAACTAATCTATAGTTTCAGCACAATTCCAATTAGATTTCCAGAAGTGTTTTTGTAGAAATTGATCAGCTAATTCTAAAATTCAAATGGAAGTGCAAACAACTTTTAAAAAGAACAAAGTTAGAAGACAAACACTACTGGATTTAAAACTATTTAAGACCCATTTATTCTCTTGTTTTGCCAATATGGAGACACCCTCCTTGAAAAAGGCATTAAATCCTTCCATTCACTTTAATACCCTGTGCTGAAAACACTGTGTTTCGAGGTTTTAATTATAAGACTCAAGTTCTCAGCACTAATTCTTAAGCCTCATTTAGATTTCTCCCCATGGGTCCGGGGGAGATGATCCAAACACAGTGAAGAACATCTTAGAATTGTAGGCTCGGCTGGCCCAGAAGATTTTGCAGCTCCCTGACCACCTGGCTGGAGGATTTCAGGATTAGGACCCAAATGGGCTACGGCCACCAGACGTGGAACACCACTGTCTTGGGCACACCTGCCTGCCACCAACAAGAATGGCACCCCAACTCCTCTTGTCCTCTTCACTACATATGCTGTGACCTGGAGTTTCTGGATTCCAGGCAGTCACTGGTTACATAAACACACCTGCTGCCTCAGCCCTGCTGATCCATACCAAGGGGGGAAAGGCAGACAGAACTATTTTTCAACATGGCATCATTCCACAAAAAATTATTCTCCTAAACCTGCAAATTCTTTTTCATTGGAGGACAGTCCCAAAGCTATGACTTTCTCCGATTCTGCAGCACCCCTGTGAGAAGACTGGATGTACGTGTCCAGTGCTGTGTGAGTCGGGCAAGCCCCACTGGCTCCACGCTGGTGCACTCCACGAGGAGCTGAGGACAGGGCCCTGGACTCTGCAGCAGGACCCTCATCTTGGGAGGGAAACTCAGGACCGCAGGGCGGTTCTGTCCTGAAGTGAGTCCTGGAGTGACAAGAGCCACATGCGCAGGACTACTCCACTAAGCAGCCACACAGGACTGAGCTGGACCCACAGATGGGTCGTTGATGGCTGACAATTCTTGCCTATCTTCACAGGCTAAGAGTCACTGTCCTTCCTTTCCTGCCCATCACTGTACCTGTTCCTGGCACACACAAGGCAACCTTGTGTTCTGGAACCAGCCAAGAACTGAGACCCTAGCAGGAGGCCCCTAGTTCACAGTAGACAAACTCCCCATTGAACGACTGCTACCTCATGGTGCTCTCCATGCTTCAGAATTGGAAATGGATGAAGAGCACAGCAGCGCGCAGGCCCCTCACCCCACCCCCGCGATACTCTGAGGGGCATCAGAACCTCGCCTCACTGGGCACCCCAAGCACAGACGACTTCTGTGCCCACTTGTCCTGTGGGCCCTGGGTGCACCTCCAGCCACTGGCACCCAGGATGGAGGTGCAGGTGTAGGGCTCAGTGCGCAGCAGGCTCTCAGGCCACCCAGACCTGCCATGGTCTCCAACATTCCCTCTGCTAGGAAAGCTGGACTAAGACTTACTACTGAAAAAAAGTCCAGAAATATGTCCACACACATACGGACTATACTCATTTTCAGCAAAGGTGCAAAGGCAATACTGTGGAGAAAGAGTAACCTTTTCAACAAAAAAATGCTGGAACAAATGGATATCCACATACAAAAAGATAAACTTCAATCCATACTTCACACAAAAATTACTTTCAAATGGATCACAGACCTAAATATGAGTTAAAACTATAAAAATCAGAAGAAAACAGAGGAATAAATCTCTCTGACTGTGGGTTAGGCAAAGATTTCTTAAATATGACAAAAGAAAATCTATGAAAGAAAAAACTGGTAAATTGAACTTATCAAACTTTTGTGCTTTTCAGAAAAGTAGCCACATGAAAAGATCCCAGGAGGCAGTGGTTTGAATGTGGTGGAACTGGAACTCTTGAACACTGCTGGCAGGTGCATAAAATGATACAAGTTCTTTGGAAAACCACCAACAGTTTCTTAGAAAGTTAAACACACATCTACTACATGATCTGGTCATTCCACTCCTGAGAAACTTAAAACAAATGTCTACACACATCCTTCCATACTGATGTCCAAAGCAGCTTTATTCCTAACAGTCCAAGCCCTAAAGCAATCCAAATGGAGAAACAATCTGTCTGATATCCACAATTAAGTGAATGGATAAACAAACTGTGTTATACCTACACATGGAATACTACCCTACAATAAAAAGAAATGAACTATCAATCCAGGCAAAAAAATGCATCAATTTCGGAATAATTATGCTGAGTATCTGCCTGATGGCCGAAGAATTGATGCTTTTGAACTGTGGTGCTGGAGAAGACTCTTGAGAGTCCCTTGGACTGCAAGGAGATCCAACCAGTCCATTCTAAAGGAGATCAGTCCTGGGTGTTCACTGGAAAGACTGATGCTAAAGCTGAAACTCCAATACTTTGGCCACCTCATGCGACGAGTTGACTCATTGGAAAAGACTCTGATGCTGGGAGGGATTGGGGGCAGGAGGAGAAGGGGACGACAGAGAATGAGATGGGTGGATGGCATCACCGACTCGATGGACATGAGTTTGACTGAACTCCGGGAGTTGGTGATGGACAGGGAGGCCAGGCGTGCTGTGATTCATGGGGTCGCAAAGAATCGGACACGACTGAGCGACTGAACTGAACTGATGCTGAGTATATAACATAAACACAGAATATTTAAACTGTGTGCTTCAATTTATATAAAATCCTAGAAAATGCAAACCGATATTTAGGAACAAAAAACACAGCAGTGGCTACATAGAGACAAAGAGAGGTGGGAGAAAGGGCGTTTCAGAAGAGTATGAGGAAAATTCCAGGGTGAATATACTTACTGTCTTAATTGTGGTGTAGGTTCATGGATGTATATACATTATATATTCCAAACAAAAAATTTTAAACTTTAAATATGGTAGCTTATTGTATGTCAGTTATATCTTGATAAAGTTGTTTTAAAAATGTAATATCTGCCAGGACTAGGTCCACATTCCCCCAGAGGCAAGAACAGCCTGAATGGCAGTGTTGCTCCCATGTGAACCAGTATTTTCTTCTTAAATTATATAGTTCTTGAGACCATTTTTCAAAAAGAACTATTTAATTCACTATTTAGTACTTTAACGTCCATGATGAGAAATTTGCTTCCTTCCCTTTTGCTTTGTTTTGTTTGACTGCACCACGTGGCATGCGGCATCTTAGTTCCTTGACAAGGAATCCAACCTGTGCCTCCTGCAGTGTAAGCACAGAGCCTTAACCATTGGATCACCAGGGAAGTCCATTGAGTTTATTTTTAAAAAATTAATATTCAGGTAAAAATTTCATCCTGTTTCAGGGATGATTTTCTCCCAAAGTGGTTTCCTTAACCGTCTTTTGTATCTATAGTCATCATGATTAGATTTTGTTTTCTATGGTACAGTCAGGGTAAATTACTTGATTTTTCTTTTTTCATCTGAGTCTGTTTTAAATTATGGTTAAAGACTGGTTACTATGGTCTTTTATTTTTTTTATTGCCGAAATGAAGTGGTGTGTGTATATTTACTGTGTATATCGTATTTTCAAGAAGACAGGGAATAAAAAATTCTGCAAAAGTACAGTTCTTGTATAACAAGCCTGGAGGTCTTTAGGTTAGGGATGCAGTTTATTGAGGGAATGCTGTTATGGTCTGCACTGCTCTCTCATGGGGATTTCGTCTGTCCCTACTAAGATTTAGCACCAATAGATAAGACTGTTTGATTTTTCCTTGACTGTCACAACTGTTGTCATACTCACTATCTAAATCTAATTACCTTCAAATTTACAAGTACCAATACCTTACTTTTCCCAATACTGCTTTTAGGATGGTGACAGGGAAGTCAATCATAACATCAAGCCACTTAAGAATGTTCTGTGCCTTTTTTGTGATTACAATTTCGTTAATTCTAGTTAAGTGCTGATAATGAGTTTTTGGGCTATTTTTACTACTTATGGAGGAAGATGTATTTTTGATGGTATATCCTGTACTACGCTACATGCTGTGTTTTGCTTTTTCTGATTACAAATAGAGCAATTATAAATGCTTGAGGTTTATAATATAAATCTTTTCTGGGCCACACCTGAATATTTTCCTCATGAAAAGGTTTTCTTGTAAATATTTAACAAAGATACAATGGAAATTATAACATGAGTAGGTTGTAAATAATATGCTTGATTTTCTTTAGAAAATAATGACCTGGAATTGTCAATGGAACAGATTTCTTAAGTTTGTTTATATGTTGAGAACCTACAGAACTTTTTGCTGATATAAATAAAGGAGGTGACATTTCACGGAGATTTTGACTCAGTTGGCATGTATGAGTAACAGATTCTCTGGTTCAATAAACTAGACCTTTATTTAAGGGAAGGAAAAATCAACAGTAAAGAATCAAAGCATAAGCAATACTTACCAGTACCGGAATTTTGAACCTAATGTAAAATAATGTGCAAAAAAATTCTTTTGAGGTGGAAGTGGTCTGTCCAAACGGAAGAATGTGTGATGTTCTACACACGCTTTCCACAAGTTTTTACATGCTCTGTAATTCACCATGTTAAATCCCAATAATGTTTCTCTAGATTCATGCTGTAATAAATGACAAAAGGCAGAGAATATCATGAAAATGTCAGAATCTAATGCTCCATTTATTTTTTACAGATAAATATTCTAGTCCTATGAACACTAATCCTTCTTGTGTCCTTTCTGTTTATCCAATAAAGAAGCAGTAATATAAATAGGTGGCAAAATGTGGACCTCATTTGGCAATGTTACAACTCATAGGAACTTTTACTTTATAGTACAGTTAGAAATAAATTTAGGGCTTCCCTTGTGGCTCAACTGGTAAAGAATCCGCCTGCAATGAGAGAGACCTAGGCTTGATGCCTGGGTTGGGAAGATCCCCTGGAGAAGAGAAAGGCTACCCACTCCAGTATTCTGGTCTGGAGAATTCCATGGACTGTATAGTCCATGGGGTCGCAAAGAGTCAGACACGGCTGAGCAACTTTCACAAATAAATTTAAAACTTGATATATACCTATTTTCAAAACTTAATAGCTATAATCATTTCAAAATATAATCCTTGCCCACAAATTAAACTTTAAGATATATCAACATACCTTTCAACAATATTTTTAAATTAATAAATCTGTCTTGATTGTAAATAAGTAAATAAAAACATTCAGCACTTCTGAACACTATTTTGAAACTCATTTTAAAAATAAGTAGCAACAGAATAGAAGCATTCCTTTAACTTTTTAAAAAATTTGGCACCAATTAGTATTTAAGTAAACAGTTTAACTGAAATAATAAACTATTTATAGCAAGGCAGACATGTCATAAATGTAGAGCTCTGATTTTCACAGTGACTGTAACCTTTGACCCTCCCAACCTGATTCAGAAATGTGTCATTAGCAGTACCTTTGAGTATCCTTCATCCTCCCTTTCTACCAGATTACCTCTACAAAGGTGACTACCTTTCTGACTTTATGACCACAGATTGGTTACGCTCGTTTTCACTTTTACATACATGGACGCATACACGTATATCTTGACTTCTTTTGTTCATTATTATGTTTCTATATTCCTCCATTTAATTGTGAAGGAGTAATTGCCTCATTTTCACTTTACACAGTGTTCTATTGTATGAAGAAACCAGTTTATTTATCCACTTACTGTTGACAGACATTTACTGTTTCTAGCTTGGTAATGTAAAAACATTGCTCCTATGTATATCCCTGTATTTTGTCTGATGCATGTAGGTGCGAATTTTTGTTGTTGGATCATAGATGTCATGTGTTCACCTCTAGTAGATACCACCCAACAATTTCCCAAGATGATTAGCTCAATATTCACTTCCTCCTACAAGCAATGAATGCTCCACATACTCCCAAATCACTGGGTTTACCAATCTTTTCATTACACTATTCTGATGGCTATGAGGAATTATCACATTCTGATTATAATTTGTATTTCTCTGATGTTTAATGAGGTTCATGTTACAGGATGAGGAGATATTCTCAGTTCTGTTCTCAACTCTGGAGTGTCTGTTCAAGTCACTAATGTATTTATGGATTGGCTTGGATATACAACCAAGGACGTGGTATGTGTGTTTATTATACACATATTCTATGATATTTGCCATAGTTCTTAATTTTAACACAGTCCAAATTATCGATCTTCTCCTTTAATGTTCATTTTCCTTCTACGTCCTGTTAAGGCAATCTTTGCCTATCAAAAGGTCATGAAGATTTTTTTCTGTAACTAAAATACAGTAAAATGTCCATGTATAAATATTAAATGGTGATGCTACAAAATGATATGTTAAAATATTACTTCTTGATCATCAGAGAATTCTTAATTATGCTTAAGAGTTGCTCTGTATGTACTAACACTACCTCAGAAGAATAGCTGTGAAAACTAAATGATATGAAAATAGTTGATACACATTATCAGGCACATAGTAAGATCTCCAGAAATGTTAAGTACTATATTATTATTATTACAAATAACAACAGTATCACAGGAAGCAAAATGGAAAAATTGGCTTCAATATCACCTCCTACCAATATAATTATCAAAAGTAAAATGTCTGTTCTCCAGTTTCCAGACATGATTTAATATATTTTATTCCTCTAAACATTTATTGAAACATGTACAATAGTGTTCATTAACAGCATTAATCATAATAGCCTCATTCAGAAATGGCAAAACTGTCCATTAACATAATTAAGAATGAATAACTAATTGATAGTATATTCATTCAGTAGAATTCTGCATAGCAATGGGGCAAACTACTGCTCTGTGTAACAACACAGGTGAATCTCCCAATGCTAAGGGAAAGAAGGCAGAGAAAAATATTCTGTATGATTTTACATTTTAAAAGTTCAAAACAGGACAAACTAATTCATGATGCTACAAATGAGAATAATATTTACCTTTTTGGAGAGTTAATAACTGCTAGTGCATCAGTTCTATTTGCAGTAATACCAGCTTCTGAGGTGGCAGTAATGTTCTACATAGTAACATTGTATATTATATACCTATCAAGCACTATACTTAATTACTGCCTGATTTATTTCAAAAACTCTTCAAAAAACTTCCATATTTTTGAATATAAATGATGATGAATTATACTCAATAGATCAAGATCCTCTATAAAATGCATTTGAATCAAATACATTTTGCACACATATAAACACCCTAAAATATGCGTTAATTTGTCAAGACTTCTAATAATGTCAAAGGATAAGGCTAATTTAATTTGATGAAATAGATAAAAAACATTTATAAGATGACCCTCTTTACAATACTGTACTTTCTACGATAACTCAACATGTTGTATTTATTGATAATATAAAAAAAAGGACATTACCATTCTAACAAAGGCAGGAAAAGTACTACACGTTCATGAACAATAAACAAAACTAAATACTCAGATTCCCTACAATGAAATGAACTTACATATAAAAGGAAGTGCTACAGATTTAGTTAAAAAAAAGAAAGATACAAAGAAAAAGGACATATAAATCCTCAGTTAGTGACCTTATGAATAGAATACGGGGACTGACAATGAATATCACAACTGAAATTAGTTTCTATGTTCAAGAGACAGCAGAACAGCTATCTAGAATAACCTCAGATCAGAACCACAGAAACAATGGAGAAATACTTTGTCACAAACTATAAATTAACTTAGTTGGCAGTTATTAATATATTAATAACACTTTTATTTACACTAAAAGTTCTGTAATGAATATTTCTTTATAAGCAATTTATATTAATAAGAACAATACTCACCAATTCTTTTCTTAACTGAATAAAAAACTGTTTGCACTTAAAAGAAATTTTCACAATTTTCAACCTGGATAAAAAGAGAATGAATTGAAGTATTTAAAATATTGAACAGATAAAAGTATCAACTAAAGAGTAGTTAAAAATAATCTTTTAATTGCATGTTTAGTAATATCTATTTAACTATATGTACATATACACTAAAGAATATATATACATATACACATTAAAAATTGAAAGTTTTTGGTGTATGATGAAAAAATAATTAGAATTTATACACTCAGTTGAGCTGTTTTACCAGGACATTTACTGAGAATTTATCCATTTTTCAATTTTGTATCCAAAATTTACATAAAAACACATATTACAAGTTAAAAATTCAAGAATACCAAAAATATAGTTTGTTCAGTCTTTAAAACTACAAGTTTCCTTGCTCTGCATGCAAAGAGCTTAGAAATCACCACTACATCCTAGCAACAAGTAAAAAGCTCAACAAACTTAAATATCATCAATTTTTCTTGAATCCGTAAGAAAGAGAAGAGCACAGAGCAAACTCTACCTCCGAGATTTGAGAGATGAACAGTTGAATACAGGGAATCAGAGCTTCCCAGGGAAGAGAACTGGGAGCAGAAACCGCCAGAGGAAGCAGTGCCAGGGTAGGAAAACCTGAACTGTATTTCATGAATTGTTGAAGGCTCAGCATGGTTAACTATGCGAGTGAAAAACTCCAAGAGAACCCAGCCATAGGGAGGCCCTCACAGAATTCTAAGATTTATCTCCAGAAGCTCAAGCAAATTCCAACAGTAAATATCAGAGGAAAATACCCTCAGGTTTCTGACAGGGAAAGGGGAAAAGAAACCATGTTGAAATAGGCCAGTACACTCTGCTCTTAACAAGGTCTGCATTTAGGGGAAACAAGTTAACAAGAGCTTTAAATGATCCAGGAAAAGAAAATACCCAATTTCAGTCCACTCTAGAAATCTTGTCCCACCCAAAGAGGGAGAAAAAATTGAGAAACACTTGTGAAGCTCACAATCCAAAGGTCGAGGCTCAGAAAAACACAAAGCTAATCACAGGACTACACCTGCCGTCGCCGCCCACCCCCACCCCACACCTCATCACTACATTCAGTTCAGTTCAGTTCAGTCACTCAGTCATGTCCGACTCTCCGCGACCCCATGAATCACAACACGCCAGTACATTCCTCATGATGTACTCTGCATATAAGTTAAATAAGCAAGGTGACAATATAGAGCCTTGACGTACTCCTTTTCCTATTTGGAACCAGTCTGTTGTTCCATGTACAGTTCTGACTGTTGCTTCCTGACTTGCATACAGGTTTCTCAAGAGGCAGGTCAGGTGGTCTGGGATTCCCATCTCTTTTAGAATGTTCCACAGTTTATTGTGATCCACACAGTCAAAGGCTTTGGCATAGTCAATGAAGCAGAAATAGATGCTTTTCTGGAACTCTCTTGCTTTCTCCATGATCCAGCGGATGTTGGCAATTTGATCTCTGGTGCCTCTGCCTTTTCTAAAAGCTGCTTGAACATCTGGGAGTTCACGGTTCACATATTGCTGAAGCCTGGCTTGGAGAATTTTGAGCATGACTTTACTACATTACTAAGAGCTATTTAAAGCAGTTCCTTTTACCAAGGTTACCAATCAACCCTGAATATTCATTCAAAGGACTGATGCTGAAGCTCTAACACTTTGGCTATGCTATGTGAAGACCCAACTCACTGGAAAAGACCTTTGATGCTGGGAAAAACTGAGAGCAGGAGGAGAAGGTGGTGACAGAGGATGAGATAGTTAGATGACATCATCAACTCAAGGGACACGAATTGAAGCAAACTCCAGGACATAGTGAAAGATAGGGAAGCCTGGAGTGCTACAGTTCACGGAGTCGCAAAGAATCAGACACAACTTAGTGACTGAACAACAATCTTTTACCAGGATATCAGATTGGCCCATAAGAAAAAATTACAAGGATACCAAAAGGCAAAAAAACAACATAAAGACACAGTATGTATCACGATTGGACGTGAAAGGAGTGCTGGAATTATCATTCTGAGAGTTTAAAACAACTTAATTAACATGCTAAGAGCTCCAGTGGATAAAATAGAGAGCAAGAAAAGATGGGCAATGTAAGCACAGAAATGAAAATCATGAAAAAGGGTACTAAAATATAAAATTAAT
The DNA here is from genome assembly GCF_049115385.1 of Moschus berezovskii. Taxonomy (NCBI): domain Eukaryota; kingdom Metazoa; phylum Chordata; class Mammalia; order Artiodactyla; family Moschidae; genus Moschus; species Moschus berezovskii. Next base: position 65,465,771 of record NC_142461.1, read on the forward strand.
ATTCAGAAACCTGCTCCACTTCTATACACTAACAACAAACTAACAAAAAGAGAAATTAAAACAATCCCATTTACTATCAGAGTAAAGAGAATAAAATACCTGGGAATAAACCTACCTAAGAAAATGGAAGACATGTACTTGGAAAACTGAAACACACTGATGAGAGACACTGAAAATGATGCAAACATATGGAAAGACACACCATATTCCTAGATTGGAAGAATTGTTAAAATGACCATATTACCCAAAGCAATCTACATTATCAAGGCAATCTCTATCAAAATACCAATGCATTTTTCACAGAACTAGAACAAATAATTTCAAATTTTGCATAGAAATACAAAAGACTCTAAACAGCCAAACAATCTTGAGAAAGAAAAATAGCAGAAGGAATCATGCTCCCTGATTTCAAGCTATACTACAAAACCACAGAAATCAAAACAGTATGGTACTGGCACAAAAACAGACACAGAAATCAATGGAAGAGGATAGAAAGTACAGAAATAAACTCATGCATGTACCTATGGTCATGAATCTATGACAAATGAACAAAGAATATACAATAAGTGATGCTGGGAAAACTGGACAGCTATATGTTAAAAAATGAGGTTAGAACATTCTCTTAACACCATATACAAAACTAAACTTGAAATGGATTAAAGATTTAAGAATGGATACCATAAAACTCCTAGAGGAAAACTTAAGCAAACAGTCTTTGACAAAAATCATAGCAACATTTTTTGGGAACCATATCCTAAAACAAATGAAATAAAAACAAACAAATGAGACCTAACTAAACTTAAAAGCTTTTGCATAGCAAAAGAAACCAACAACAAAAAGACAATCTACTGAATGACAGAAGATATTTGCAAATGATACGACCAATAAGGGGTTAACATCCAACATATATAAACAGCTCATACAATTCAACATGAAAACAAAACAAAAATCAAACAACCCAAGTAAAAAGTAGACCTGAATAGATATGCTTCCAAAGAGGAAATGCAGATGGCCAACACGGATATGAAAATATGCTCAATACTGCTAATCATCAGAGAAATACAAATCAAAACCACAAAGAAATACCACTTCACATCTGTCAGAATGGCTAGCATCAGAAAGACAATAAATGTTGGGTGAGAATGTGGAGAAAAGAGAACTCTCATGCATTGTTGATAGGAATGTCAATTAGTGCAGCCGCTTGTGGAAAACTCTAAAACTACACCAACTAGTTAAGGGACATACAAATTAAAAGATGCAAAATATAACACTAAAAACATAAAATATGAAAAGGAAGGAGTATAAAAGATATTTTTCACAGAACTAGAACAAATAATCATCTAATTTGTATGGTACCACAAAAGACCCAAATATCCAAAGCAATCTTCAGAAACAACAAAGCCTGAGGTAACAGGCTCCCTGACATCAAACTACATATTACAAAGCTACAGTAACCGAAACAGTCTGGCACTGGCACAGAAATAAAGATCAGTAAAACAGCAGAGGGCCCAGAAATAAACCCATGCTCACATGGCCAACTAATTTATGACAACAAGGAAAGAATGTACAATGGAGAAAAGATAGCCTCTTCAATAAATGGTGCTGGGAAAACTGGATGCTACATGCAGAAAAATGAAACTGGACAACTTTGTCACACCATATACGAAAACAAATTCAAAATGGATTAAAGACAAAAATGTTAATACCTGAAAATATAAAACTTCAAGAAGAAAACACAGATAGTAACCTCTTTTGACATCAGTCTTAGTAATATTTTCTGCATATATCTCCTCAGGTAAGGGAAGCAAAAGCAAAAATAAACAATGGGACTGCATCAAATTAAAAGATTTTGCACAGTGAAGGAAACCAACAAAAAGAAAAGACAGTCCACCAAATGAAAGAAGATATTCACAAATGATACACCCAGCAAGGGGTTGATATCTAAGTATACAAAAAACACACAACTCAATATAAAAAAATTTTTGATTAAAAAAAATAGGCAGAAGACCTCAAGAGGCATTTTTACAAGATATACACATGGCCCATAGTGACATTAAAAGATGCTCAACATCACTATCAGAGAAATGCAAACTACAATAACGTCTCATACCTGTCAGAATGGCTTTTATCAAAATGACAAGAAATAACAAATGTTGATAAGGATGTGGAGAAAAGAGAATCTCTGTGCACTGTTGGTGGGAATGTAAATACGTGCCATTATCATGGAAAACAGTACGGAGAGCCCCCAAAAAACTAAAAACAGAACTACTCTATGATTCAGCAGTTCCACTTCTGGGTATTTATCCAAAGTAAAGAAAAACACTGACTCAAAAAGATTTATGTATCCTTCTGTTCACTGCAAGAGGCAACATTTAGAACCTTACATGAAACAACTGACTGATTCAAAATTGGGAAAGGAGTACGACAAGGCTGTTTATTGTCACTCCATTTATTTCACTTATACGCAGAGCACATCATGTGAAATGCTGGACTGGATGAGTTACAAGCTGGAAAAAAGATTGCTGGGAGAAATATCAACAACCTCAGATATGCAAATGATACCACTTTAATGGCATAAAGACAAGAGGAACTGAAGAACTCCTTGATGAGAGAGTGAAACAGAAGAGTGAAAAAGCTGGTTTAAGACTCAACATTCAAAAAAAACTAAGTTCACGGCATCCAGTCCCACCACTTCATGGCAAGTAGAAGGGGGAAAGGTGGAAGCAGTGACTCCAAAATCACTGCAGATGGTGACTGCAGCCATGAAATTAAAAAACGATTGCTTCCTAGAAGAAAAGCTATGACAAACCTAGACACTGTATTAAAAAGCAAAGACATCACTTTGATGACAAAGGTGCGTATAATCAAGGCAACGGTCTTTCCAGTAGTCATGTACGGATGTGGCAGCTGGACCATAAAGAAGGCAGAGCACTCAAGAACCAATGCTTTCAAACTGTGGAGCTGAAGAAGACTCTTAAGAGTCCATTGGACAGCAAGGAGATTAAGCCAGTCAATCTTAAAGGAAATCAACCCTGAATACTCATTGGAAGGACTGCTGCTGAAGCTGACGCTCCAATATTTCGGCTACCTGATGTGAACAGTCGGCTCATCAAAAGACTGCTCCTAGGAAAGATTGAGGGCAAGAGGAGAAGGGGGAGACAGAGGATGAGATGGTTAGATGGCATCACTGATTCAACGAACATGAACTTGGGCAAACTCCAGGAGATGGTGAGGGACAGGGAAGCCTGGAGTGCTACAGTCTGTGGGGTCACAGAGAATCAGAAATAACTTCGCAACTGAACAACAATGTTCACTGCAGCACTATTTATAACAGCCAAGAAACAGAAACAATCTAAGTGTCCACTGATAATGAGTGGATAAAGATGTGATGTATGTGTGTAGATGTGTATGACTATTCAGTTCAGTTCAGTTCAGTCGGTCAGTCGTGTCCGACTCTTTGCGACCCCATGAACCTCAGCACACCAGGCCTCCTGTCCATCACCAACTCACAGAGTCTACCCAAACTCATGTTCATTGAGTCGGTGATGCCATTCAACCATCTCATCCTGTGATCCCCTTCTCCTCCCACCTTCAATCTTTTCCAGGATCAGGGTCTTTTCAAATGTGTCAGTTTTTCGCATCAGGCAGCCAAAGTATTGGAGTCTCAGCTTCAACATCAGTCCTTCCAATGAACACCCAGGACTGATCTCCTTTAGAATGGACTGGATGGATCTCCTTGCAGTCCAAGGGACTCAAGAGTCTTCTCCAACACCACAGTTTAAAAGCATCATTACTCAGTCATTAAAAAGAAATCTTGTCATTGTGGCAACATGGATGGACCAGGAGGGTATTATGAAAATGAAATAGCTAGAAAGAGAAAAAACAAAAACCTTATGATTTTAATTTATATGTAGAATCTAAAAAACGAAAAAGTGACTCACAGATATAAACAGCAAATGAATGGTTACCTAGGGGAAGGGTCTGTGCAAATAAAGACAAATAAGTGAAAGGGATTAAGAGCACAAACTTCCAGGTGTAAAATAAGTCATGGGAGTGATTACACACAGAGGGAATACAGTCAAAAACACGTAATAACTTTACATAGTGATGGATGACAACTGGACTTATTGTAGTGATTGTTTCACAATGTATACAAAACACTAAACTACTATGCTGTATACCTGAAACTAATGTTATGCTAATTATAACTCAATAAAAAAAAACTGTTGAAGATTGTTTTATGGCTAACATATTTCTTCTTCTAACAAATAAACTATGTATCCTTGAAAGGAATATGTACTTTGCTAATGCTAGGCACAGTAGTGAAACAAAGGGAAGGTGGCAGGGCACAACCTTTATTTATTTTTATTTTTATTGGAGGCTAATTATTTTACAATATTATATTGGTTGGTTTTGCCATACATTGACATGAATCCACCCCAGGTGTACATGAGTACCTCCTCCTGAACCCCCCTCCCTTGGGCACAACCTTTAAAAGAATGACACAGCCACAGGACATGACAAAAACTGGTTAGAACCAACTATATCCAAGATGGTGGAAGATCTGATTTCCAGTGGATCTTGAGCCTCATTATTTGCTTACTGTAATGCACTAGCTACATGACACACCTGAGCTTCCCACTGAACATGAGATTCAGTGCTAAAGAAACCACATGCAATGTAGGAGACATGGGTTTGATCCCTGGGTCAGGAATTTCCCTGGAAAAGGAAATAGCAACTCACTCCAGTATTCTTGCCTGGAAAATCCCATCTTCCAAGCTTATTATTATTTGTCAGTTTACTTGCATGAACTCTACACCCCAATCTTCAGTTTATGTTTCTGCTATTGCTCTTCAGGAAGGCATAGCACTGGGTGTGCCCAAAGTAATACTGAAATGACAGTAGTATCAGTCACCCCATCCTTTCAAAAACCACACCCAGCTGTGAACTTCTCTAACTGCCAACACACTGCTCTATTATTTTCAACAGTGCCCTCTGTCATGAATTCCTTTAGAAACTAATTCAATTCAAATTGTGGCTATTCTGAAGGAACAGTTCCTGTGGTAAGCATTTGAGGCTATCTCTCTACTGTCCTTGATTTTGTCTCCCCTATTGCCTTTGGGTTTCCCAAGAGAGTCCTTCTTAATTGGTCTGAGCTTTATAGTTAAATTTTGAACCTTTGTTATTATACAGGAGCCCTGGTGATGTGGCAGTTAAGTCTGGGGTTGGGCAGAAGCCAGTCTCTAATCCTGTGATCTGGTCTCAGTGGGTTACTGGTCTGGGCCTCTTGGCTGCACCCTTCAGTGGTCTGCAATTCACCCCTCCTGAGCTGAAACGAAGAGTAGCGAGAGGGCTTCCCTTCCTCCACCTCGGTTAGGCCCTGGTAACACCCATTTTGATTAAATATAAACAGACTTCCTTAAGGACTGCTGCTGCTACTGCTGCTAAGTCACTTCAGTCGTGTCCGACTTTGTGTGACCCCATATATGGCAGCCCACCAGGCTCCCCCGTCCTTGGGATTCTCCAGGCAAGAACACTGGAGTGGGCTGCCATTTCCTTCACCAATGCATGCAAGTGAAAAGTGAAAGTGAAGTCGCTCAGTCGTGTCCTACTCTTAGCAACCCCATGGACCGCGGCCTACCAGGCACCTACATCCATGGGATTTTCCAGGCAAGAGTACTGGAGTGGGGAGCCATTAGGACAGATCTTTGCTAATGAGAAAAGAAGGCTCTGAGCATATTTCAAACTACTTTCCTGCTCAACTCCTACACCCTGCCCTTCAATCACAAGTGGGTTTTCTGTCAATCTTGGCCCTGAGATCACTGGTAGCAAAGGACCCTTCCTAAGTAAGCAGGGCTTGAGGGAGTATTTATCTGACAAGCTGGTTTCTGCTCTGTCTCCAGCAATTTGTCAACCACCCTTTATGTACTCCTTCCAGGTACTGCTGTAGCAGTGGTTTCTAGAACTGGTAAGCTGTCATTTCTTATATTCATCTGTTTCTCCAGTTTTCAGAAATGCAGTATGCACTGTGTTTTCAATTCTCTGAAAGATCTAAAAGGAGTTGTTGATTTTGAGGTTTTTTTTTTTCTTCTGAGAATAGGAATAACAAGTTGCAAAATCTTTACCTGCTAGACTGGCAACCATAACTGTCTCCTTCCCTTTTCATTTTACTAATGATGTTTTTTGATGAGTAATAATTTTAATGAAGTCTAATTTACGGACATGACTGAACGACTGAACTAAACTGAATTTACAGAATCCAAATAATTCCCAATCCAGTACTCAACATTTTAAAAGTATGAACCTGAACTGGATAATTTAGGGCTAACCATATATAGAAAGAAATGAAGTATATTTACTACATGGAACATAACTTCTCTACACATAGTTCTACTTTTGAAAGAAGAGGTTAAGTGACAGGCTTGTGTTTCAGAATCTGAAAGACCCAAGTTTAAGGCTCCACTTCATATTTATCAAACTTAGTAACCTTGGCCCAGTTAGCTTCTCTGGCATTTCTTATTCCTTATCCACAAAACAATGCTAAGGACATCCAAGTTGCAGGGTTATCAGGTACAGATAAAATGCATTAAAATCCATGAGTGATTTTCTTCCTTGCCTTAACCTCCTTCGAAAGGACTTAGGCCAGCCCATCGCGGCTCCCAGGATTGTTGTAGTCAGTGACCCTGACCCCATGGCAAACCACTGTCGACCCACACCTCCACTGGAGACTCCTGGACACTGATTAGGCAAGTCTGGCTCAGTCTCTTGTGGGGGTCACAAAAAAACATCTGTTTCATTGACTACACTAAAGCCTTAGACTGTGTGGATCATAACAAACTGTGGAAAACTCTTCAAGAGATGGGAATACCTGACTATCTTACCTGTCTCCTGAGAAACCTATATGTGGGTCAAGAAGCAGTTAGAACCCTGTATGGAACAACTGACTGGTTCAGGATTGAAGAAGGAGTACGACAAGGCTGTTTGTTGTCACCCTGTTTATTTAACTTATACACTGAGCACATCACGAGAAATGCCAGAATGGATGAGTTACAAGATGGAATCAAGATTAGTGGGAGAAGAACATCAACAACCTCATATATGCAGATGATACCCCTCTAATGGCAGAAAGCAAAGAGAAACTAAAGAACCTCTTTATGAGGGCAAAGGAGGAGAGTAAAAAAGCTGACTTAAAACTAAATATTAAAGAAAGATCATAGCATCCAGTCCCATCACTTCATGGAAAATAGAAGAGCAAAAGGTGGAAGAAACAGTGACAGATTTCCTCTTCTGGAGCTCTAAAATGACTGCAGATGGTTACTGCAACCACGAAATCAGAAGATGATTGCTTCTTGGAAGGAAAGCTATGACAAACCTAGACAGTGTGTTGAAAAACAAAGACATCGCTTTGCCAACAAAGGTCTGTATAGTCAAGGCTACGGTCTTTCCAGTGGTCATATATGGTTGTGAGTGCCGGACCATAAAGAAGGCAGAGTGACAAAGAATTGATGCCTTGGAACTGTGGTGCTGGAGAAGACTCCTGTGAGTCCCTTGGACCTAAGAAGATCAAACCAGTCAATCTTAAAGTAAATCAACCCTGAATATTCATTGAAAGGACTGATGCTGAAGCTCCAATGTTTTAGTCACCTGATGTGAAGAGTGGACTCACTGAAAAAGACCATGATGCTGAGAAAGATTGAGGGGAGAAGGGGGCATCAGAGGATGAAACAGCTGGATGGCATCACTGATGCAAACTCCAGGACATGGTGAGGGACAGGGAGACCTGGTGTGCTGTGGTCCACGGAGTCACAGAGTCAGACATGACTGAGGAACTGAACAATAGCATATGGAATATATAAGATCCTTCAAAATCTGAATCCAATTTCTCTTCTAAGCAATATCATCTTAAAATCTTACTCCCGTGCTTCTGTCCTCAGTGAAGATAACTAAAAAATAAAAAATCAGGTGCTTCCTTGGTGGCTCAGTTGTAAAGAATCCACCTGCTAATGCAGGAGATATGGATCTGATCCCTGATCCAGGAAGACCCCACAAACCACAGAGCAACTGGGCCCAAGCACCAAAACTACTGAGCCTGCGCTCTAAAGCCTGTGAGCTACAACTACGGAGCCTACATGTCACAACTACTGAAGCCCATGTGCCTTAGAGCCTGGGCTCTTCAACAAAGAAGCCACCACAATGAGAAGCCCATGCGCCAAAACTAAAGATCAGCCCCAGCTCTGTGCAACGAGAGAAAAGTCTGCACAGCAACCAAGACCCAGCACAGGTAAATATAAATAAATGAAAATCAAACCACATATCCCATCATTTGAACTTGCCACATCCTTTCTTACTATGAGGCCTCTGCAAATGTTTGGTACCTTTACCCCAAATTCTGACTGAACCTTCCAGACACACATTCCTCTTTCATACTCTCTCTTCATTGAGGAAATTTCTATTCATCCTTTAAAAACCACCTCAAATACAGCAAAGGCCAACACAATATTGTAAAGCAATTATACTCCAATTAAAACAAAACAAAACAAAAAACCCACCTTAAATATCATGAAGATATTAAAATTTTCCCTGGTAAAATTATATCATTGGTACTTCCAAAGTAATTTGTCGAAAACTCTTCCAGAATCTTTATAATAATAAATGTATATATATACACACACACATTAAAGAATTTTGAAAATACAGAAAAATTTAGATTATCATTTTAACCCATATCATCTGAAAAGAATTTCTGATTTTGACATTTATATAATATGTAGTTAATAAAAAATGTTTAATTCTCTTCAGTAAATCAGAAAAGCATTAAAACTGAAGATACACATTTACCATTATGAAAATAAACAATCATAACTGTTTTTTCTGAAACAATTCACCAATCTTCTTCTTACGTTTTGTAATTAATTTTTATGTGCTCACTTTTAGGCAAGGACCATGTCTCAAGCTGTTCTGTACTTTCCTCTAACCATAACAAAAGTTGAATTACACAGAAGAATTTAAAGATGTGACATGAAATATTAAATGACCTTTGGCTTTCTTTTATGAACTTTAGAGAGGTATAATTTATATATAAAATGAAACATCCCAATTTTAAAAGAGCAATTAATGAGTTTGACAAATGTATTGAGTTGTATAATGTCCATCCACCAAAATCACCATACAGCAATTTGCATCACCTGAAAATGTCCCCTTAGCATCCCTTTGCAGTCAATTTCCTCCCATTTTTAATCCCTGGCAACCAAGTGGTCTGCTGTCTCTATAATATGTGTTTTCTAGAATTTCATATAAATAGAAACAGAGTGCGTTATCTTTTGTGTCAGGCTTCTTACACTTGACGTCATCATGTTTTGAAGGTAGGGTCACCCATATTGTTTAGTGTGTCAAACAGTTCACTTCTTTCGCTGATAAACAGTATTCCACTGCATAGATGTAATTTGCTTGTGCACTCACCAACTGATGGACATTTGAAATTCTGTTTTGTGCTATTATGAATAATATAGCTATGAACACAGTGTGCACATCTTTATACAAACTTACATTTTCACTTCTCTTGGGCAAATATCTAGAACAGAACTGCCAGATTATATAGTTAATCTAAATTTAATCTTTAAGAAATGCCAGTTTTCCCAAGTTGGTCTATTGCTTTGCATTCCCACCAGCAATATATGAGATTTCTAGGTGCTCTGCTTCCTTGCCATCACTTGATACTATCATTTTTAAAATTTTTAAATATTTATTTATTTGGCTGCACCAGGTCTCAGATGCAGCATGCAAACTCTTACTTGGGCATGTGGGATCTAGTCTGCTGAGCAGGTATCGAACTCAAGTCCCCTGCACTGGGAACATGGAGTTCTAGCCACTGGACCACCAGGGAAGTCCCACTGTTGTTCTTTTTAATTGGAGCTATTCCACTGGGTGAATGGAAATAGTTCACTGTGGTTTTAATCTGCATTTCACTGATGACTGAGCATTTTTTGTATTTATCTGCCATTTGTATAACTCCTTTGGTGGAAGTATCCACAAACTTTGCCTACTCTTTTCAGTTCAGTTAAAAAGTTAAAGGATCTAAGAGTCTTTTACATTTTTTGGATAAGTCCTTTATCAAATATATACTTTACAAAAGACTGAGTTTTGCCTTTTCATTTTGTTTAGAGTGTCCTTTGGAGAACAAAAATATTTAATTTTGAAGAAGTTCACTGCATCAACTTTTTATTTTATATTTAATTTTTTCCTAGATAGTGACCTACCAGGGAAATTTATGTTTCTTTTCTCAACATAATTGTGGTGATTTTCTAAAATAAAGTGTTATATAAGTGACTAATTACAAAACTCTATTAATAATCGTCACAGATAAAGGGCTTGGGCTTGGCCTTAGGGCTTCCCTGGTGGCACAGACAGTAAAAAATATGCCTGAAATGTAGGAGACCCAGGTTGGATCCCTGGGTGGAGAAGATCTGCTGGAGAAGGAAATGGCAACCCACTCCAATATCCTTGCCCAGAGAATCCCATGGACAGAGGAGCCTGGTGGGGTACAGTTCATTGGCGTGCAAAGAGTTGGACACAACTGAGCGACTACCTTTCTTCCTTTCTTCCCTTAGTGAAAATCACTGTGTTTATTTGTTAAAAACCTAAGATATTTATATGACATACACACAAAAATCAATGTGGTGTTTACAATTTTCAGGCTATCCCCTTAAAGGGTAGTGGTAGATGCTACTTCTCTATCTACCTCACTCTGGGATACAAATGTGATGGTTGGTGAGTCACTGGACAGTTAGGACAAGGACAACATGCTAAGGGCAGTAGAGCAATGAGACAAAAGAAACATGAGTTTCAAACTACACGGAGTCACCACACTTTCCCAGCACCAATCTAAACCATGCCAGTGTTTCAACTAATAAACTAGCACCTATCAAATGCATTTAAATGAGGCACTGTATTCAATACTTTGTACAATGCTCCAATACTTTGGCTACCTGATGTGAGAGCCAACTCACTGGAAAAGACCCTAATGCTGCAAAAGACTGAAGGCAAAAGGAGAAGGGGCGGCAGAGGATGAGATGGTTGGATAGCATCACTGACTCAACGGAAACAAGTTTGAGCAAACTCGGGGAGATAGTGAAGGACAGGGAAGCCTGGCATGATGCAGTTCATGAGATCACAAAGAGTCAGACACGACTTAGCAACTAAACAACAACTGTATCCAAAGCAACTGGCAAGGTGCAAGACACAGAGTAAACATGATGATATTAGCTATTATACTACAGTACAAATTCAGAGATTGTCTAGGAGGGAAAATTTGCAAAAGTAGTATTTTCTTTAAGCTAAGAAATTTTTGAAAACAATGATTCAATTATTTTTGTATCTTCCAGTAGATTCCAAGTAAGTGGGATAAAGTTGTATGATAACATTAAATAGTTCAACAAAAATATGAACTATATTTAGTAATATAATAGTAAAAGCAAAAAGTATTGACGGAAGTTCTTACCATGGAAAGGTATTCATTCGTACTCTGTTCTTATAAATCAGAATTCCTCCTGACATCACTCCAATCATAATTTCATTGTTACTTTGATCCTTCAAAAAACAAACAAGAAAAAGGGAAATCTAAGATAATGAGTTTTAACTGATAAAGATATAATTTTTAAATATAATTAGTTCTTTTACACAATGTGACAATATATCAAAGGCAGCAGTTAACTGTGCAATATTTATAAACCCATATGGTAACTATTATATCATAAAAACAAGACATACTTCAAATAAAATTTAAATGTTGCATTATTAAAATTCATTAATATAAAGCAATAATAATCTTAGGCTTTTCCATAATTTATAACTGGAACTGACTCTTTGGGCTAGAAAATCAAAGGCTACATCTCATAGAAGGTTAAGCTAGTATCCATCTTTCCATTTCTAAAACTATTACAATCCAATTACTGTGTAAATATGGTGTTAGGATTGCAAAAGTGAATAAAACCTGGAGTTCAGAGCATGGTGAAAGGCAATTTGTAATAAAACAGTATTTCCAATATAAGGAGAAATTCTTTAACATAATACAATAAAAACATCACAGGAAAATAGAGTAGAGAATGCTGTTGAAGAGTGTGGAAGAAAATTTTAATTGTGCTTTCATGAGTGAGTTTTCATGCTGATTCAGCCTGAACAACTGACTTGCAACAATTAACAAAGTAAGTAGAATTAAAACTTTCCTCAGTTGCTAAAAAGTATTGAAATAGTTTTGCTTAACTTGAGACCCACTCTAGTATTCTTGCCTGGGAAATTCCATGGACAGAGGAAAGGGCAGGCTATAGTGTATGGGGTCGCAAAGATTCGGACACAACTGAGCATGCATGCAAGAGTGCTTAACTTGAGACATACTAGAGGCAAATTAATATAGCAATAAAGCTTTTATCCCTAGCATTCATGTGATCAGAAGACAGAACCAAATGATGAAAATATAATCAAGAGTTTGTAACAGTCTCCCTAGGAAAAAACCTCTAAAATGTAGTTTCAATAATTTCTAATTACTAGAGTAAAAACTTGTTTCGCATCAGGTCACTTCCACGTGTTTTGTATACCCATAATTATATGTTCTATTAATACTGTTCTCATCTCTTCTTAATGTCTCTCTGATGGATCATATCAAACCTAACCAAAGTCAACATCAAGTCAAACTTCTCTGTGAAAACTTCCTTAGACCTACAGAATGTACTGAATTATACCATTATACCATGAATATGTGATCAGCACAGTTCTGACCGTGGTAAACTAAAGGCAAAATGGCCCAGTTCTTCAACAAAAAAATTCTATACAGTAAAGGAAGAAGGCATTAAAAGACATTTAAAGTTATTCGATTAAAAACATAAAGCAAAATAAATCATAATATCTAGAAAGGCACATTGGGTGATAAAACCACAAAAAAATGTATAAGGTAGGCAGGAGCTGGGACAGGGTGTAAAGAAGGTTTCTGGAATGGCTGGCAGAAGTCTAACAATGACCTGGGTAGTATTTACAAAAGTGTCATGAAATCAGATTGATTATATTCTCTGCAGCCAAAGAAGGAGAAGCTCTATACAGTCAGCAAAAAATAAGACCAGGAGCTGACTGTGGCTCAGATCATGAAATCCTTATTGCCAAATTCAGACTAAATTGAAGAAAGGAGGGAAAACCACTAAACCATTCAGGTATGACCTAGATCAAATCCCTTATGATTATATCTCCTTCACTGCTTCCCTGGTGGCTCAGATGGTAAAGCATCTGCCTGCAATGGAGGAGACCCAGGTTCAATCCCTAGGTTGGGATGATCCCCAGAAGGAAATGGCAACCCACTCCAGTACTCTTGCCTGGAAAATTCCATGGACTGAGGAGCCTGGCGGGCTACAGTCCACGGTGTTGCAAAGAGTCGGACACAACTGAGTGACTTGACTTTCACTTATGATTACACAGTGGAAGTGAGAAATAAATTTAAGGGACTAGATCTCATAGACAGAGTGCCTGATGAACTATGGATGCAGCTTAATGACACTGTAAAGGAGACGGATCAAAACCATCCCCAAGAAAAAGAAACACAAAAAAAGCAAAATGGCTGTCTGAGGAGGCCTTACAAATAGCTGTGAAAAGGAGAGAAGCGAAAAGCAAAGGAGAAAAGGAAAAATATGCCCATTTGAATGCAGAGTTCCAAAGAATAGCAAGGATAGATAAGAAAGCCTTCCTCAGCAATCAATACAAAGAAATAGACGAAAACAATAGAATGGGAAAGACTAGAGATCTCTTCAAGAAAATCAGAGATAACAAGGGAATATTTCATGCAAAGATGGGCAAGAAAAAGGACAGAAATAGTAGGGACCTAAAAGAAACAGAAGATATTAAGAAGAGGTGGCAAGAATACACAGAAGAACGACACAGAAAAGATCTTCATGACCCACATAATCACAGTGATGTGATCTCTCACCTAGAGCCAGACATCCTGGAATGTGGAGTAAAGTGGGCCTTAGGAAGCATCACTACGAACAAAATTCTGGAGGTGATGGAATTCCAGTTGAGCTATTTCAAATCCTAAAAGATGATGCTGTGAAAGTGCTGCAGTCAATATGCCAGCAAATTTGGAAAACTCAGCAGTGGCCATAGGATGGGAAAAGGTCCATTTTCATTCTAATCCCAAAGAAAGGCAATACCAAAGAATGCTCAAACTACTGCACAATTGCACTCATCTCACATGCTAGCAAAGTAATACTCAAAATTCTCCAAGCCAGGCTTCAACAGTATGTGAACCATGAACTTCCAGATGTTTAAGCTGGATTTAGAAAAGGCAGAAGAACCAGAGATCAAATTGCCAATATCCTCTAGATCACTGAAAAAGCAGGACAGTTAAAAAAAAACATCTATTTCTGCTTTATTGACTATGATAAAGCCTTTGACTGTGTGGATCACAAAAAACTGTGGAAAATTCAAGAGATGAGAATACCAGACCACCTGAACTGCCTCCTGAGAAATCTGTACGCAGATCGAGAAGCAACAGTAGAACTGGACGTAGAACAACAGACTGGTTCCTAATACGAAAAGGAGTACGTCAAGGCTGTATATTGTCACCCTGCTTATTTAACTTATATGCAGAGTACATCATGAGAAACGCTGGGCTGGAGGAAGCACAAGCTGGAATCAAGTTTGCCAGGAGAAATATCAGTAACCTCAGATATGCAGATGACACCACCCTTATGGCAGAAAGCAAAGAAGAACTAAAGAGCCTCTTGATGAAAGTGAAAGAGGAGAGTGATAAAGTTGGCTTAAAATTCAATGTTCAGAAAACTAACATCATGGCCTCTGGTCCCATCACTTCATGGCAAATAGATGGGGAAAGAGTGGAAACAGTGAGTGACTTTATTTTCTTGGGCTCCAAAACCACCTGACCTGCCTCTTAAGAAACCTGTATGCAGGTCAGGAAGCAACAGTCAGAACTGTACACGGAACAACAGACTAGTTCCAAATAGGAAAAGGAGTGCATCAAGGCTGTATATTGTCACCCTGCTTATTTAACTTATATGCAGAGTACATCATGAGGAACGCTGGGCTGGAAGAAGCACAAGCTGGAATCAAGATTGCTGGGAGAAATATCAATAATCTCAGATATGCAGATGACACTACCCTTATGGCAGAAAGTGAAGAGGAACTCAAAAGCCTCTTGATGAAAGTGAAAGAGGAGAGTGAAAAAGTTGGCTTGAAGCTCAACATTCAGAAAACAAAGATCATGGCATCTGGTCCCATCACTTCATGGGAAATAGAAGGAAAAACAGTGGAAACAGTGTCAGACTTTATTTTTGGGGGCTCCAAAATCACTGCAGATGCTGATTGCAGCCATGAAATTAAAAGACGCTTACCCCTTGGAAGGAAAGTTATGACCAACCTTGATAATATATTAAAAAGCAGAGACATTACTTTGCCAACAACGGTCCGTCTAGTCAAGGCTATGGTTTTTCCTGTGGTCACGTATGGATGTGAGAGTTGGACTGTGAAGAAAGCTGATTGCCAAAGAATTGACACTTTTGAACTGTGGTGTTGGAGAAGACTCTTGAGAGTCCCTTGTACCGCAAGGAGATCCAACCAGTCCATTCTAAGGGAGATCGATCCTGGGTGTTCATTGGAAGGACTGATGCTAAAGCTGAAACTCCAATACTTTGGCCACCTCATGCGACGAGTTGACTCACTGGAAAAGACTCTGATGCCGGGAAAGGTTGGGGGCGGGAGGAGAAGGGGACGACGGAGAATGAGATGGCTGGATGGCATCACCGACTCTGTGGACATGAGTTTGAGTGTACTCCGGGAGTTGGTGATGGACAGGGAGGCCTGGCGTGCTGTGATTCATAGGGTCGCGGAGAGTCGGACACGACTGAGCGACTGAACTGAACTGAAAATCACTCCAGATGGTGACTGCAGCCATGAAATTAAAAGATGCTTGCTCCTTAGAAGGAGAGTTATGACCAACCTAGATAGCATATTAAAAAGCAGACATTACTTTGCCAACAAAGGTCCGTCTAGTCAAAGCTATGGTTTTTTCAGTAGTCGTGTATGGATGTGAGAGTTGGACCATAAAGAAGGCTGATCGCCGAAGAATTGATGCTTTTGAACTGTGGTGTTGGAGAAGACTCTTGAGATCCCTTGGACAGCAAGGAGATCCAACCAGTCCACCCTAAAGGAAATCAGTCCTGATTATTCATTGGAAGGATTGATGCTGAAGCTGAAACTCCAATACTTTAGCCACCTGATGCGAAGAACTGACTCATTTGAAAATACCCTGATGCTGGGAAAGATTGAAGGTGGGAGAAGAAGAGGATGACAGAGGATTAGATGGGTTGGATGCATCACCAACTCAGTGGACATGAGTCTGAGTAAACTCCTCATGTTGGAAAGACAGGGAGGCCTGGCATTCTGCTGTCCATGGGGTTGCAAAGAGTCAGACACGACTGAGCAACTGAACTGAACTGACCTGATAATGATAGCTCAACTGGAATTCCATCACCTCCACTAGCTTTGTTCATAGTGATGCTTCCTTAGGCCCACTTGATTTTGCATTCCAGGGTGCCTGGCTCTAGGTGAGTGATCAGACCAAAGTGGTTATCTGGATCATGGAGATCCTTTTTGCAAAATTCTTCTGTGTATTCTTGCTACCTCTTCTTAATATCTTCTGCTTCTGTTAGGTCCATATCATTTCTGTCCTTTATTGTGTCCATCTTCGCATGAAATGTTTCCTTGGTATCTCTAGTTTTCTTGAAGAGATCTATAGTATTTCCCATTCTACTATTTTCCTCTATTTCTTTGCATTGGTCACTGAGGAAGGCTTTCTTATCTCTCCGTGCTCTTCTTTGAACTCTGCATTCAAATGGGCATATCTTTCCTTTTCTCTTTTGCCTTTCACTTCTCTTCTTTTCTCAGCTATTTATAAGGCCTCCTCAGACAATCATTTGGCCTTTTTGCATTTCTTTTTCTTGGGGATGATCTTGATCACTGCCTCCTGTACAATGTCATGAACCTCCGTCCATAGTTCTTCAGGCACTCTGTCCATCGGATCTAATCCCCTCAATCTATTTGTCACTTCCACTGTATAATCGTAAGGGATTTGATGTAGGTCATACCTGAATGATCTACTGGTTTTCCCTACTGTCTTCAATTTAAGTCTGAAATTTTCAATAAGGAATTTATGATCTGAGCCACAGTCAGCGCCTGGTCTTGTTTTTGCTGACTATATAGAGCTTCTCCATCTTTGGCTACAAAGAATATAATAATCTGATTTTGGTATTGACTATATGGTGAGGTACATGCATAGAGTCAGTTCTCCCACACTGCAGGCAGATTTTTAGTAGCTCAGCCATGAGGGAAGCCCAAGAATACTGGAGTGGGTAGCTTATCTCTTCTCCAGCAGACCTTCACAACCCAGGAATCGAACCGGGGTCTCCTGCATTGCAGGCAGATTCTTTACCAACTGAGTTATCAGGAAAGCCCTTCAACAGCATTAGTCATTATGAAAATACAAAGTAAAACCATGATGAGATAAAATACACTTATCAGAAAAGCTTAAAAAGAAACAAAACGGGCAGTACCACACGCTAAAAAGGATGTAAAACTATTAGAACTTGTAAATAAGCTGGTGGGGATGCAATGAGGCTCAAGTACTCTAGAAAACAATTTGGTAATTTCATATAAAGCTACGTATACACTTACTGCATGATCTAGAAAGACCTCTCTGGGATTTGCACTCTACATAAATGAGAATTTGAACCCACATAGAAACTATAAATGAATTTTTGCAGTAGGCCTATAGAAACAAAAATTACTGGAAGCAACCCAGATGTCCTTCAATGGGTGAATGGAGAAACAAACCATGGTACATCCACACAATGGAATACAATTCAGCAATAAAAGGCATAAACTATTGAAGCACAGTATCTCAGATCAATCCCAAATGCATTATTCTAATTAAAATAAGTGAAGTGCAATGAAGTGGAAGTCACTTAGTTGTGTCCGACTCTGCAACCCCATGGAGCATACATAGTCCATGGAATTCTCCAGGCCAGAATACTGGAGTGGGTAGCCTATCCCTTCTCCAGAGGATCTTCCCAATCTAGGGATCAAAAGCAGGTCTCCCACATTGCAGGCGGATTCTTTACCAACTGAGTGATGAGCGAAGTCCCTAAGTAAAAGAAACCAGCATCAAAAGGTTACACAGTATACTATGATTCCATGTATAAGACAAACTGTAAAAAACAAACTATGGAGTCAGGGAAGAGACCAGTTGTGGCCAGAAACTGCGGTTAAGAATGAGGCTGGACTACACAGGGGGACCAGGAGTGAGGTTTTTTAGGGGCAAGGCAAGGGTGGTGGTGATAGAATTGTTCTGTATTCTGTTTGTGGTAGTGGTTATACAAATCTACACTTGTTAAAATTCATACAACTGAACACCAAGAAAAAATGCATTTACTATGTTACTTTAAGAAACAAACATTCCCATGCTCCCTCCCCTCAGATCTTTTTTCGTTCCCTTTAATCTTGAAGTTGTCATTCACTCTTTACTTTTCTACAGTTCTCTTATTCATATAATCTTCTAGGCATACCAAATGTCTTCATGTTTTCAACCAAGCCATGTTCTCTCTTGATTTCAGGTCTTCCTTCATCCTGATGGCTCTGTGATGGGAACTACTATCTTAGCTAATTAATTTTTACTCATTTTTCTGGCTTCAGTAAATTACTCCTAAGAAGCTTTCCCTATGCTCTGCTCCCAAGCTGGATTACAAGTTCCTGCCATAGGATCCCACAGCATTCTGTACTTTCCCTTCCATGTTCTCAAGTATTTAGTTGTTTGTACAGGTCTCATTTTTTCCCCTCACTGTCTTGTGTGCTCCAGGAGGGCAGGGATGACTGATGTTTTGTTCACTAAGTCATCCTCAGTGCCTACAATGTACAAGGCATGTAACAGATGCACCACAAAGAAGGTTCTAAGATGTTTCATATTTTGCAGATTGCTATAAATAACTTGGTTCCACTCTGATCTTTTTTCAGCCTACAGTCTAGAGGCAGAGAGAAAAGATCTTACCTTGTTTTTCAAAATAAAGTATTAGTTTATGTTCAGTTAAATATTGTGATATTCAATTAAAACAAGTATTTTCTTTATGTGTCCTCTTCCCTCTTTCCTTTGTCCCTCTTTGTTTCTGATGCTGCAAATTTCCTTTCTTGTTCACTTAACATCTGAACATTTTCTTAAGTTCTCCATATCCATATACAATAGAAACACCTTTTCCTAGCTCATCTTTTTTGGGGGGGTCTGTAGAAAATACTTAAAATTTAAATTCCTTTAATTTGGCACTCTACATTTATGGCTTTCTGAAAAAGAGTTTTACAATGTAATAATTTAAACAACAAAAAAACAAAACAATAAATAATAAAATGGTTAATTATGTATGAGATCCAGCCATGTCACTTAAGTTTAAAAAAGAATGTCTAACATTCTTTGCTGGGCTCAGTGGTAAAGAATCTGCCTGCCAATGAAGGAGATGTAGGTTCAATCCCTGGGTCAGGAACATCCCCTGGAGAAGAAACTGGCAACCCACTCCAGTACTCTTGCCTGGGAAATCCCATGGACAGAGGAACCCGGTGGGTTACACTCCACGGGGTGGCACAGAGTCGGACAAGACTTACAGACTGAAGAATAACAACAAACATTCTTTGTACTTCACTGTCAGCAGTCAAAGAAAGCAGACAGCAGTCTAAACTACCTTCAGAAAACTGTTCAGGACTAAAATGACTGACTTTAGTGGTCTTTTTACTGTTAACTACAGTCTAGTATACATATTTACAATTCCATTTGTTTTAAGCTGTATTATAAGAAAAAAACAAAATCTAGTGGCAAATTTTTACCTTTGGAGAATCATGTCCAAAACTAATAGCCACAAAGAGAGAAGGGTGAAGGGCCCATTTTAAAGAATATAAAAAGTTCAAGAGGAACTTACTTAAACACTTTAAATCAAACTAGACAGGGTTTCAAGTCACAAATGCTCAGAATTACCAAATACAGTCATGTGATTTTTTTAAAGGAATGACTGACACAAGCTTTGCGAAATGTAAGAACTAATCAATCCTCCCCTCCAAGAAAATGGCCAAAAGAAGCCCTATATAAAACCATTACATGGAGTAGGGCTCTGAGTTCTCAAACTACTATCTGTCTGTGAGTCTGTGTATATCTGTATACAAAAATAAATTGAGAACAATTATCTAAGGAAAACTTAACTCCCTTTCAGGCTGGTATCCTTATGAGGCTTAGTAGTTGTCCCAGGAAAACATAAACCTATTACTAATGCAGTTGATGACTACCTATAATTCCACTTTTCATCAGGTATAGAGAACAGATGTACTTCAGGTACTTCTAAAGGAATATAACCTCTTGACAAACAATCATAAGGACAGCCACACACATGTATGCTTATAGTAGGAGGATGACAGTCTTCTGGAAGCATCAAATTGCCACAGTGAAAAAGAAGTTACGGTGTTATACAGGAAAAGCCAGTAATTATAAAATTTCATGTTAACAAAGGGATGGTGTAGGGGAAAAACCAAAATGTGCAAATATAATTGATTTTGTGCTTTATAAATAAAAATTTATAATGATATCACTAGATGATGAAAAGAATGTAGTAATACAGGCCTCGGTGAGGTGAAATCATCTTTTATAATAAAGATTTTCATAAAAATTAAAAATACAAATAACTACTTTTCTTGTAACCATTTTTATTTTGCAAAATAAAAATTCTAAAGGCACTGTCTCTTATGGTCAGCAAAAATTATCCTTGTAACACACTACCTTGAAGAAAAATAATATGTAAAATTCATTGATTCTTCTTGTCAGGTAATGAATCTTGAGTGATTGGGTTAGTAAAATTACTTATATTCAGAGGAAATTGTCAATGCAATGTTGGTGGCACTCACTATTCCATTTTTTGCCTAATCCTATCAGGGAATTAAAAACTTTTTTTTTTACTGAACATTTATGCTTAAGTCGACAATATCAAACTGTTTTCTTCACTTACCCTTGCATAGTGGAATTCAACTCCATAGAGTTCTAAGGTACGTGCTGTGTTCAGGTAACTAAATTCTGCTTCTGCAGGAGATAAGCCTCTGTAAAAACATCACTAGGTTAAAAACTGTAACAATCACAAATATGACCAAGTTACATAAAGGTTATTTATCTAGAAAATTTTCAGCATTCTAATTAAATCTTTTACAAAATACAAAAGGTACGACTATTCCTCTTAGTTACGTACAGTAACAGCTACCTTTTCTGGAGGGTACATTTTCAGTAATGCTAACTGTTTTATAGGATATATTCTTATTTTCCAGAAACATAAGAATGGGTCAAGTTTTTAAAGTTCCACGCTATACTTATGGATGTTACAAAGTCACTCTCAGACCAAAACAAGTATTCTTCAAAATTTGGTCTACACTCCACATGTGCATTTTCATCACACAAGGTACTTCTGACATATGCAGTCTTTGGGGTGAGCTCCAGAGCAGGGTTTCTCAGGGTGTGGTGCCCAGACAGGTGCTGACTCATAACAAGGACAGAAATTAAGAGGGTCACAGCCTTTTGTAGCACTTTGGCAGTTATTTTACATCTGTTGCATCTAATGACAATAAAAAGTAACTGTAATTTTTAACGCTTTTGTTTATTTCTCCATTTTGTTTTTCAAGTAATTAATTTTTATTGTATTTTTCAGAAGTATTGTTCCATGAGAGACTGGGGGAAAAACTGGTCTTTCATCACAGTTTCAGAAGTACTGTTCTACAGAACCCAGTGTTAGAATAAAAGGGGTTCAAATCATTTATATTTTAAGACATATTCCAGTGATTCTTATGAACACAAGTGTGAGAACTACTACTGTAAATGCAAAGTCTTTAGAAAGGTTCTATTATATATAGTTCTAACAACCTTGGTTATCTGATATCAGGTTCTAGCAGAGCAAAAGCAGCAAATTAAAAATGCAAATATAACCATTCATTAACGATACCAGAAAAGGGAGTAAGCAGCTTGCCAATATATGAACATAAAAATAGGATTCCTCGGAAAAAAAAGCAGATATACTTCAGTTTTCTATAAAATTCAATTAAGTTAAATAAATACTCTTACTTTCCCCCCCAAGCCCCACAGTTAAACTGGTTGATTCTATTTTTTTTTTCTTTAAAAATTTGCAGAATCATTTCTTAAAGGCAAATAGAAATGTATAACCAACACACTGTAAAATGTACAAACATTCTCCTGACAGAAGAGGCTTTTCATTATTGGTAAACTTTTTAAAAATTTAATTTTATCTTCAAACCCTTGGTTCAGATATGCTATGTGTAGAACTATTATAATAAATGGCATTTACTCTTAGAACAAAACAGCCCCCACACCTCACGAAGCCAATCTATTAAAATTTTCAGTCATTAGTCTTATTTTAGATTCAGTTCAGTTCAGTTCAGTCGCTCAGTCGTGTCCAACTCTTTGCGACCCCATGAATCACAGCACGCCAGGCCTCCCTGTCCATCACCAACTCCCGGAGTTCACTCAAACTCATGTCCATCGAGTCGGTGATGCCATCCAGCCATCTCATTCTCTGTCGTCCCCTTCTCCTCCTGCCCCCAATCCCTCCCAGCATCAGAGTTTTTTCCAGTGAGTCAACTCTTCGCATGAGGTGGCCAAAGTATTGGAGTTTCAGCTTTAGCATCAGTCCTTCCAATGAACACCCAGGATTGATCTCCTTTAGAATGGACTGGTTGGATCTCCTTGCAGTCCAAGGGACTCTCAAAGTCTTCTCCAACACCACAGTTCAAAAG